>NW_015171515.1:829129-842076 GCF_001447785.1 Gekko japonicus
TAACTAGAAGCTAATTTTGTAAGCATTGTGTATGACCGCCATCTCTTGGGTTTTAGTGGTTTTTCTTTACTTTCATCTGTAGTTTGTAGTTACTTTTTCTTGTTTCTTTGTAGTTTATAGAAAATTCAATTTAAAAATCCCCTACGGGGGGACAAAAAAAAGAAAAAGATCATCATCTGCCCATGTTGCACCTGCCCCTCATCTTGATTTCCCAGCTTTCAACCAGGCCTCCCATTAAAATTTCCCACAGCTCCATCTATTCTGCTGCCCTATCTGCCCACTGGTGGGCACCCGCTGCAACTTGGCACCCCCTCCTCTGTGCCACCCTCCTGCCTCACTCCATGTTGCACTGTTCCTCCCAAGATATGCACTTTTGACTCCAATGCCAAACTTGGAGGGCATCCCAAGGAGGTCCACTGTGAGTTTGATGCCTCTAGTCTGCAGGGGTTCCCTTTGACACACTCCTCAACCTGTGGCTGTGATTTCCCCAGAGAGAACTTTCCAGGGGGGGAGCTGCTTTGGGGGACTGTAACTCACCCCCCATCCACTCCTCACCAAACTTGGAGGGCAGGTAGAGAAGAGTAATGTTCCCTCTAAGTCAAGTTAGTGTGAGCTAGCTCACAGTTTTTTAGCCTCTGGCTCACACGTTTTTGTCTTAGCTAAGGAAGGATGACTCCAGAGCAGACTAATATATGTAGTAGTCAAATCACTCACAACTTTAATGCCAGTAGCTTACAAAGTATAATTTTTGCTCATAAGACTCCACACCTTAGAGGGAGCATTGGAGAAGAGTCAGCTGGAGACTCACCATGAGTTTGGCATCTCTAGCCACAAACCTCACAAAATGAACCATTCAGTAAATGGGATGGCTCATGAAGGTTTGTGGTTCATGCGGCCCCACAGATTTATTATTTATTTATTTATTATTTTTATTTATACCCCGCCCTCCCCGCAAACAAACTTAGATGAACCTCCATTTTCCCAGGTCGTGCCCATCCCTAATCTATATACCCATCAAATATATTCAGGCAAATATGAAATGTTTAAACAAAGGAAATGAAGAGTCAACCTGGTTTAAATAAGTAAACCTCATAAAAGGTCAAGTGAAGCAGCTTTAAGTGGCCAAATGTAAGGCTGAACAACCAGTGCTTTCTTTTAAGGAAAAAGAAGCTGGGGCTCAAGCTGGTATGGAACCTGTGGTCTGGGAGCCTTTCCTTTAATTCTTAATGGTTAAGGACTCTGTCTAGATACTCCATAATTAGATGAAGGTACTCTGTCCTACCTTGGGGATGTAGTCATCCTTATTATATCATTTATCTGAGGTCTAATCTTGATATTCCAAACAGAGGCAGGAGCTGTGTTGTAGAGAGGCCTGGCATGCTTTGTCAACCACTTTTCTACAATAGGAGTAGACAATGCTGAAGGCGACTAATATCGACAAGAAGTAAAACAACCAGTCATATCTTAATAATAAATAAAAGAATCCTAAGAACCAGCTGAATAGGAGACTGGGCAGCAGGGGAGCTACTGAACAGCTAATACAGAATTATGAACATGTGCTAGAAGTTTTTAATATGCAGACATTCCCCATTCTGAGGAAGGACATTACAGAAACAAAGGAAAGTTCCTGCATAGATGCCTGCCTTACTGTACATGGTAGGAGAGCCTCAGATGAAGACCTACGAGAACAAAGCCAATATATCCATATTGAAAGAGGTGGTCATTAGATATCCTTGACAGTTTAGAGCTTTAAAGATGATTAATAGCCTAGAAACTATCATATTTTATATGTCTCTTCATCCAAGGCATTCAGGGCAGCATATATGGCTCTCCTCTTCTCCATTTTATCCTCATAATGACCCAGTGATGTGTTAGAGGGAGGGAGCGAGTTATATTCAGACAGAGAACCTGTGGACACTGGTGCTAGGAGGAAACATTGGGGAAGGTTGTTGGCTCTCCATAGTAACTGGTTGGCCACTGTATGAGACAGGATGCTGGACAGGATGGACCACTGCTTTGGTCCAGCAAGGCACTTGTTCTGATTTTTATGTACTGGTGCAAGCTCACTCAGTGACATGACTTACTGAGGTTTGAACCTAGTCCAACTCCTACACTGGAGTTCAATTTTAGAAGCCAACAAAGATGGCAGAGTATTAATAATTCCAGATTCCAAATGGTAGAACCCAGATAAGCCATCGCATTTTGATCTAACTGGAATGTCTGAACCTTCTTTAAAAGCAGCCCCACAGAGAACATATTGACAAGGCATGCTTCACCCAGGAATTGCCCTAAAGACTGTTTGGATGCTATTAGGTATTTCAAAGCAGTCGGTTGTTCTTTGTATCTAGCTGGTACATTGACTGACACTGTGAGTAATCATATTGCTGAAGTGAATGACAATTCATAATGGCTTGTTCCAGTTTTCTGCTCCACAGCTGTCTTCTATAAGACTGTACGTTGCCCACACTCCATAGCCACCAAACAATTATATGCAAAGCTGAATAAAATGTTATGCATACTGTTGGCACGGTAGATCACTATGCTGAATTGTTCTATATCACTTGCATTTTAATTGCAGGTTTTGAGCCTTAGTGTGGAAACGATTTCTCATTAGGTGAAATGGGAGGAGGAAGAAGAAAGACTCTAGGAACATTCCGCTGTAAGTTAAGAACATGAAAACAGGCTCTTTGGCCGTTTGCTGCTAATTTGCATCTCAGAATACACAGGCACATGCAGTCCTTAACTTGTATCTCATTTAATTCTCCTGCCAGGAAATATTTTTAATAGTTACATTTAAATTCCACCCTTCTTCTAAAGAGCTGAGAGTACTATTTTAACCTTAGAATAAGCCTACACAGTTGTTGGTTAGTTAAAACCGAAAAATAGCAACTTGGCCAAGATCCCAAAGCAAACTATGGGGGACCTTGTGTAGCATAATTGCAGTGAACCTAGCAGTCCGTGTTTACCTCTGCCATAGATTTACTAGGTGGCCTTTGGCAAGCCATTGTTTCTCTGCCTCAGTGCCCCTTTGCAGTAAGGAGATAACTCTGACTAACAGGGCCAGCTCACCGTTAGGCCAGGCATTAGACTTTGCAGTACCTTCAAAAGACGGCAAATTATGAGTTTTCTTAAAACCATATACTTTAAAAGTCTGCTTTGGTGACACAATTTAGTTCATCTGCCTCAATAACCACCTTTGCTGATGTGCTTTACAGAGCTCTTCTATGGATTCATAATATTTAGCATGTATATGGTGCTTTCAACTTCACAAATATTGTTCCATTATAATCCTTACAGCCCTGTAAATTAGGTCAATGTTATTACTGGCATCGGCATATGCAAGAGAGTGACTTGATTTGGGCCACCCAGTGAATTTGTGGCAAAGGGGAGATACAAACTGGGGACATCACTAGTCACAGCTCATTTTCTTAGCTAGTGTGCTATGCTAGCTATTATTACTGAGCAGGAGTTGCCAGGTTCCAGGTGGGGCCTGGTGGCCTCCCAGAATTCCAAGTGATCTCCAGGCTATGGAGATCATTTCCCCTGGAGAAAATGGCTGCTTTTGCAGGATGAATTCTATGGCACTATATTCACTAAATTCCCTCCGTCCCCAAACCCCATCTTTGCCAGGCTCCACTGACAAAATCCTCACGAATTTCCCAACCCAGAGCTGGCAACCCTATTACTGATGCCTGGTCTACCCATGTAGCAAAATGAAGTCACTAAAGTGATTTGCAGGTGTCATTATGAGTGCTGAGATCAATGCATGTAGTAAGGGAGCAGGTCCTGCCCCCTACCTACATGTAACTGCTTGTTTATGAGTATGCAGTCTGTTAGGGTTGCCAGGCCTCCTGCTATGGTGGGAAGCCTCCCACCAATTGCTGCTGTTGCCTGCTGAGTGGCAGGTGAAGAAAAATTAAAATGCCAGAGTCCTCTGTGCCAGTATGTCACTTCTGGCCAGGTACAACCCAGAAGTGATAATGGGTACTGTAGGAATTGCTGGAAATTATATGGTTTTGTAATAGAGTTTCTGGCAATTCCTAGCATTACCAATTGTCTCTTCTGCGTTGTACCCAGAGGTGATGTAATGGATGTTGGTGATGTTGACATCACACACACACACCCTCATGTCCCTGACCCCCCAATCTTCCTGGTAGTTGCCTGGCAACCTTGTGCAAAGTCTGTCACTGGTAGCCTTGCCTTTTCAAATGTTCCCAATCACAGGGAAGAAGCTTATGAGTGTATACTTTGTGTGACCATAGACTCTGCACTCACCACTGCACATAGGCAGGGATGAACCCAGTGTGTGCGGCTCCTCTGTACGGGCTTTGATTTCATTGGACATAATATTGTCTGCAGAGGGCTAGAGTGCTGAGGCATCAGAATGGAGTGTTCTGCTTCAAACTGAAGGGGAGAGATTACATTATTCAGAGTTCTCCTAAATTAATAATTCCTTGTAAGTGGAAGGGTAGAACAGCATGTTAAAGGATATAACCCTGATATGCTAATTTTGTATTCGCAGGAAGGTTTTTTTACACGGGGAGAATATTTAAAATGTTACTCATTACCCATTGTCTGCAATGGGAGTGCCCATTTTGCAACCTCAGGTTCCTGCTACCTCTGCTGCATGTGTAGACTGGGTCAGAAATAATGTATGTGAAGTGCTTGTAAAGGCATATTAAGCTTAAGTAAGCACACTTTCAGGCTTAGTGAAATTTGAACTGGATTGTCCCATTCAGTATTCTAAATGCTGTCATTCTGGCTTTCACTGGAAGGCATCAGAAAGCAATGAAAGTGTTAATCTTTCTAGTGCTAATGCTAGTGGAGATGGCTAGCAAAAGCCAAATTGCCTGCCTAGGTCTCCACATTTCTCTAGGAAAATTCTTATTTTCCACCTCACTTAGTACAAGCAAACAGTGTAGGCTGGAGACATTGTGGTCCATGTGGAATGGAATGTTGAGCTCCTGCCATATGTTTGCAGATCTTAACTTTGAAATGTGGGCACAATACCACAAGCTGTCAACTTGTGTAAAAACTTTAGCAAAGACAAAAACATAGGGTAATGTTTACCAGATGAGATTTCTATGTAATCTTGTTGGAATTTTGGGAGTATCCAACTTGCATGGATTTCGAAATGAGCCATGTATCTTTTGTTTTTATCCATTTCCCTTATAATGAGGGAAAGAAAACAAAATATTAATGAAAATGAAGCATTTTACATGGGTGAACAATGAACTCACTATGGCCTCAGGCAATGTCAAATCTATACAGGGCTTTTATGAAATAGGTACATGCTTCATTCAGCTCAGTAAAAGGTTTAATACGATATCTGTGAAAAGGACACTTTTGGAAAAAAATGTTAAATATAAACATTCTGCTGTTAGAGTTGGACAACTTTAACTGAGGCCATATTAATACAATATCTGCAAAGAAAAGGCATTTCTGTTTAAATTGCCAAATTAGTGTTAATTGAGCTTAGTTTGGAGTGGGTGGCAGAATTCTTTACATGAATGTGCATTGTAAGAAGACAGACATCTCTGTGGTTCTGCTTCTCACTTTTTATAAAATATGTGAAGAAAAAGACAACTAGCAGTTCTCTCCTGTGAGGAGACAGGTGAGCTTCCAATGTGTTTAAATCTCTCTCTCTCTCTCTCTCTCACACACACACACACACACACACAGAGAGAGAGAGAGAGAGACTCTCTCTCTCACACACACACACACACACACACACACACACACACACACACACACACCACTGCCTTCTATGAGGAATGTGTGAAGTTTCTTTCTGATGAGTTTTATATCTATCTATCTTGGACATTTTTATCCTGCTCTTCTTCCAGGGAGTGGCATATATGGTTCTCTCTTTAGCCTAACAACAATCATTTGAGGTGAATTAGGCTGAGAGGGAGTGACTGGTCCAGGGTCACCCAGTGAGTTTTCCAGTAGCATGAGGATTTGAACCCGTGTGAGCATGACTGAACCCCATTTTTAGGAGAACACAGGAAATGTTTTGTTTCTGTTGATATCACCTGCCTTGGGTCCTGATTACATTGGGAGAAAGGTGGGGTGTATAAATATTCTAAATAAATAAGTTTACTACAGAGAACCTAAAGAATTTATACTATGTAGCCTAAAAGGGTTGTTGTTTCATGCTTCCTTCAGCAGTACTGTCTTTTTTATTACCATTTCTCTTTTTGGAGTTGAATCCCATCATTGCTGTATGCAAAGAAGCAGCTATGGTTGCATTACAATACCATTTTGGATTCCATTGAACTGGCATCTTGCTGGAGATATGAATCCTCCTTCTAGGCCCCTGCTTGTAGCATGCACCCCCAGCTGAGGAAGATACTATGAAAATGGACTGAAACAAAACTAGATGCAAGAGATATGAACCTCTATTCCAGAGTTACAACTAATTCAGAATTGGTTTGTTTATTGGGATATAGTCCACAGAGTGGACTGGACTGTGAACCATTTCCTTGGCTGCGTAGTTGTATTTTCAGACTTAAAGATCCACATTTCTGAGCTATATTGTAAACCAGGGCTGTCAAACATGGGTCCTAGGGGCTGGAACATCTTATCTGGCCCACAAGCAACTGGTATGAGAGAGGGAAGGCAGGAGCGGGCACACAGGCACATATGGTGAAGTGTGTATGGTAAACGCTGTCAAGAAATGAAAGGAAATGGCTAGGGGGCAGGTATGGTATCCCTTGGAAAAAACCTAATCTTGCATAAGATTAAATACATTTATTGGGGCTTTTGTGGATTCTCCAGTAAACAATAGCTTTAACTCCTAGGAATCAATTGCTTTTGTTTGTATTCTGAGCACAACTCTACTCAGGATGGCACGACAAATAAATACAGTGCTTCCTGTTGTTCTTAGCTGTATAGTGTAAGATTTTATGTTTTTTTATGGCACTGTTCAAGGAAGTTTGAACATTTTATGAGTGGCTTTGAGGATTTGTCGTGTCCACATCCAGCTAGGCTAGAACCTGCTTATTTATCTTTTTGGTGGCCCATAGTATACACCACATTTCAAAAGAATCTACTTTCTTCTGATGAGTTTTATATCTGTCTATCTATCTTGGACATTTTTATCCTGCTCTTCTTCCAGGGAGTGGCAGGATAGTAATGGGAAATACTGTGGTATGAATCATCTTGATCTTGGTCACCAGCAATACATCCTTATACTCAAGAATCTGTTCTGGTTCCTTCATGGCTGCCATTCCCAGTCTCAATCTCCTGATTTCTTGGTTGCAATCTCCTTATAGCTTCCTTATAGCTGAGATTATATGGCTGTGAAGGTAAACTGAACCCTTGTCCATCCTGGGTATTAAAATAATTTTGGAGAAAAGTGAAAATTACTTTGTGGAAGACATGGATGGATGGATGGATGGATGGATGGATGGATGGATGGATGGATGGATGGACGGACAAATGACATTAGTTTCTGTAATGAAGGCAACCACCCTGTCTGCCAAAGTCCAGTTAACAATACAGTGAAATTCCTTCCTGAACCTGTTAACTCGAACACTTTGAAAACCACAGTAAAGGATGACGCCCAATTGGAAAAATATTGCTTGAGAAAAGGTGGGCAGCCACTGGCCACAAACAAGACTAAAAACAGAAGTATACTTGAGAACAGAGGCGGTCTTAGAGTACACTGGGCTGGACAGAACTCCAGTCACCCATGGCCATGCCCCTCCTGACAGGTGGGAAAAGAAAGGGGAGGGCAGGCTCACACCAAGATTTGCACACGCCCCTCCAGGGCTTGGGCACCCGGTCTGGTGCACCACCCCCTCAGCATCCAGCTAGGCTGCACCTGGCCATCCCCTAAGCAGCAGGGTTGGCCACAGCCACAGATTCCTACCCACTTGGCAGCTGGGGCAAAGGCTGCCCTTTACTTGGGCCTGGAGTGGACCTGGGGGGAGTGGGTGTGAAGGAACAGTGGGTGTGAGGGGCACAGTAATTTGGGGGTCCCATCCTGGACTTTGTCCCAAAGCCCCAGCATCACTAAGGCCACCTTTGCCTGACAAACACGTCCTTCTTCCAGGTCTGATTAGGCTGGCCATGCCCACCTAGGCAGTCAGCAGACAACTGACTAAGGCAAGGGGGGGGGTCAGACAAAGGTGGTGAGGTTTGCTGTCATGAGCCAATGGCCTTCCCAAAATGTGCCTTCAACCCAAATCTGCCTTCTGCAACAGGGCATCACACTAAAGGCAGGGAGCCCCACTTTTTGGCAGAAAAACATTAAGTTTAGAAAATTACCATGTACTTCAGCTAACCAATGACCAATCTTGTTTAATTTGAATCTTTGGTTTAGTCAAAACCTGCAAATATGCCAGTAGTCTCTGGTGTGGAATGTCTTATGTAAAATTAAGACTCAGGTGGTATTATTTTGAAAACATCTTATGTAATGCATGTCCTGATGTTTCTGGAGATTTAGGCATGGCTTGGTCTGTGTCCTGTAGTGACAGTTACTTGGAGAACTTGTGTGAACCTCATGCATAGGAAAGAAAGGAGGTTTTCAGCAGTGAAATCCCACATTTTAAAATACAGGGGATAAGTTAGTGCCCTTTGTTTTAAAATGCTGTTTTTAAAACAATAAAATAAAAACATATTTGTTTCTTTTTAACAAGTCTAAATAATTTATAAAGAGGGGGAAACCCTATCATCCTGAAAAATGGTAATGGAAAATGTGAGAAAAGAAATTAGATCCATTTAATCAATTCTACAAGGTTAAAAAAGAAGGGGGATAAAATATAAGGTGCCTTTGCAAAGCTCTAACAGACATGCCAGTTCCTTTTTCTCTCTTTTCAACAGTTGTGGTGCATATTCTTGGCAACAGTTCAAAGAAATGAAGTGTTCTTTTTATGGGAATTGTCTTTTGCACAAAAAAGTAATTAAGGGAAGAAAAGAATATGATGTATTAGAAAATGGGAGCCACAACAATCTCCCAAGTAAGCTGCCATGGCTAATTCTCCTTAACACTCATTTAACCACTTTCAAAAAACGTTTCAAATGTACAGTCCCTGCGAGGAATTCTCTCTGGTTCTATCCTATCCAGCCGAGCACATCAAAACATTTTGGTTCATATTGTGTGTCCTAATGACCAATCTGTTTCCCTTGCAAAGGAAAAGGGGATGGGGAATTTGGTCAGAAAGCACAAAGAGATGGAGAGTTATCTATTTATAACTTTTATAAGGCCCTGTAAGAGGAGATCTTGGGAACGGGCGGCCAATTGCGCTTCCTGTGATGTGGACTTTATTAAGCAGTGGAAGGAATCTATTACTGACCACTACAAAGGCCTCTGTGGCTTAGTTAAGAACACATTCTTCATGTTGAGCACACTGTAAAGGGGAAAGAAAAGTAATGCTTGTCTGCCAAAAGAAGCGGTGACTTTGTCATGAATAATGGAATGGAAGCCCCTTATATAAGACTTGCAAACTGATTGCTCACTTCAGCCCCTCCTATTTAAGCACCTTGAAGCACCTTAGGGAGAGTAACAATTGTCCCAAGTACTCTGCCTTGAAGGATACTTCATTGAAATCAGAAAAAAAGCCTACTTCCTGAGATGGACATGTCTATTTACGGCTGCTGTGTAAGTCTACAACCTACCACCCACTTGCCTCAGAGTACTGCTATTCTATATCATCACCAGAAATATTTAAAACAGTTCTGAAACAGTGTCTACATTGTGTCAGCTTATGAAAGAGCAGAAATCTGGCTGTTACACATATGCCTTTTTTAACCTCAAACAGGTGATTCATAAACTGAAGGTTTTAAATGTGACCTTGAAGGATCAAACCAGACAAGATTCTGGAAAATATAGTAACAGATCAACAGTATATTTCTCATAGTTAATACCAGCCCTGAAGGCCCTGACCAAGACTGGGGTTGCAGTGTCTGCTATTGTCTTGACATCAATCCCCTGTTTTCTGTATCTTTACTGCAAACACAGTAGCTCTGGGGAGCCATTTGATGTTGGGAAAATGACACTTGGGAAAAGAGTTAACCCCCGACCCACGGTACCCAAATCAGAATACATGTGAAGGTCCTGTTACATCCTGTAAAGTAAAGGCATCCTGTTGCTAGCACAAAGCAAATGTATATTTTGGGTCACTAAATATATACTTGTGTTCTAGCCTGTGTATAGCAAGGTCCAGATTCAGATCGACACTTGAAAGAACAAGGGAGAATAAGTGTCTTAAACGGAAAGGGGTTTTATTTAATTAAAAGAAAAGGGATCAAATAAATTAAGCAATGTTGTACAGCAAAATGGAGGTTTACAGAAAGTGAAAATGCAATGGTAAAACAACCCAAAACTTTTTCCTAGCAAACTACCTGCCTTTAGAGAAATAAAACTGAAAGGGGAAAAGAAGACACGTGAGCCTGATCTGGGAGAGAAGGTGGAGGGAGGTTGTCCTCAGCGGTGATGAAGGCACATCAGGAGCTTGAAACTGATCAGGCAGGAGAAGAAAGTGCAGCAAAGCAGGTCCTTGGAGAGAAGGAAGAAGCAAGAGGCCAGCTGTGGAGTCCAAATCACCTATAAAACTGTTAACAAGATAAGCACAAACCATCTACAAAAATGGGGCTGAGAGGTCGTTAGGATGATATTATTTGGGAAGAGGCTCCAAGGTTCTTGGGGGAAATGGCCTTTGACTGAATCCCTCTTAGGCTGGGTATTTGCATGATGGATAGAGGAGCTGCCCCTTTCTGCCTTTTGATATCACTATAATTAACAGTCTCTATATTATTTCTAAGCTTGCACGTGTACAAAGGGGGGGGTTAAAAGTAATAAAAATGGGGGTCCCTGTGGGGGTGAGGGCCTCAGGGGCATCATCCACACACAGGCATCATGGCCCTGACACTGAAAAACAAGAAAATACTGGAAAGCCATGGATGTTTTAGCATCTGGATGGTATTTACACTTACAATGATTTAATAGTCACTTCCTACTTCCTCCCTCAAAGGAACACTGGAAACTAAAGTTTTGTGAAGGGGGTGAGATTTTAATACAGAGAATTATGTACACCCGTATCAAGATACACTTTCCAGGACTCTTTGGGAGAAGCCATGACAGTTAAACTATAATAAAACTTACATGGATTTTTAGTATAGATATGTGTTATAAGCAGGCTGAGAATCCAGACCATTTTGTCTAAAGCCGCCATTGCAACAGGACACAGATTCCACCCATGGGGTATTATTTCTTCCTTTCTTCCGTTTGCTCTCCCTGCAGCCAATTCAATGTGTCCATTTCATCACAGTGCACAGTAGCTATAGAGTTATTACATTCCACAACACCCGTCAGTGAAGCAAATAGCATTAAAGCTGGCAGTTCCTTTGTGTTTCTTCCTTTGCCCGGTTCTTTTCAATGCTAATAATGTGATTCTTTCCTTGAACCGATATGGCCTCAATTTACTGCCACACAACCTCAACAGTTTGAGCAGAGTTGCGGGACCATGGCACCATGTAAAGAAATGTCGGCACAGTGGGAATAAAGGACTGTTTCATCTCAGCTGAGCATAAAACTAACACAGAGCACAGCTGGTGGTAGTAATCTATATCCATCAGATTTGGATAATAATACCATAGGCAAGTTTATATTGTTGATTGCAACAACTGCTATCTTGAGCATCACCAGAGGCTGAACTCAGGAACTCCAAAGTTAGCAATTGGCACAGTCCAAACCAAAGGATGGGCCACCTGCGTCTCAAAAGCATCATATGTCAAAGTACTGTCTGTTGAGATGTATTGTAGCTGACTAAAGAAGCTAACCACATGGGGAACAGCACATTGACAGAGGATGATAGCATCAATAGCTATTGAAATGCATCCTTGCATTTATGCTGTAGGGTGTATAAAGCTGTTGGCAAATGGGACTCTACAATATAACCCCTTTTTTTCAATGTTTCCTGCATATCATCTTGATCTAGTCTTTGTTGGAAACCAGATACTGGATGATGGTCAATTGTAAGTGCTCTTTTGCTCTTGAAGTAAGAATCTCTATAAAATAATCCTCTTAGCGTATTGGCCATTTCCAGCTCTCCCATTGGCTGTGCAATGTGCTCCATCAGCCATTGGCCCATCAGCTGCCACTCAAGAGTACTCACGTGCCATTGGTTGGGTGCTGGGTCTGCTCCTCTTCCCCACCCACTCCCACTTCAGCCACTGTTCCCTGTCAGAATAACTGGCAAATGGCTTTCTTTCCTGACGAAGACACTTCTCCTGCTTGGCTCCTCTGTGGGACTAACTTTTCCCTCAGTGGCTGTCGGTAGGCAACCAAGCTTGGTTCTGCCATTAAAAAGACAAAGGAAGGAAACCCTTTCCAGGCTTTTGTGAGAAACTCATTGGGGCCAGTCCTGACTAGGGTTGCCAACTCCAGGATGGAAAATTCCTGGATATTCTGTGTCTAAGGAAGCCAGAGTTTGGGAAGGAGAGAGGCCTCAGCTGAACAGAATGCCATAGAGCCCACCCTCCAAAGCAGTTATTTTCTCCAGGGGGGGAGAGATCTGTTATCTGGAGTTCAGTTGTGATAACTGGCAATCTTCAGGCTCCACATGGAAGCTGGCTACCCTATGCATAGCAGTTAGCACTTTGGAGCAGGGTCTGCCAGACCCAGGTTCTTGTTGTGGAAGTTGTGATTTTGGACCAATCACAGAAATCCAACCTAATCTACCTCACAGGGTTGTTGTGAAAGTCAAAAGGGGGAGAGGAGAATGATGTAAGCTGCTTTGGTCCCCATTACAGAGGAAAACTGTACTTTTCATCCTGGGAACCATTGTTGCCAATCTCCAGGTGAGGGCTGGAGATCACTCAGAATTATAGCTGCTCTCCAGATAGCAGCGATCAGTTAATGGTGTACTCTGTGTCCTTATACCTTGCTGAGATGAAATGGTGTACTCTGTGTCCTTATACCTTGCTGAGATGAAATGGTG
>NW_015171515.1:842190-879658 GCF_001447785.1 Gekko japonicus
AGGTGGGGTGGGAGATGGAAAGCTGAAGAGTGAGGGGCAGATAATGGTAGGTTGATGCTTGACTGGGAAGGAGATAGGGTTGCCAACTCCAGGTTGGGAATTTCCTAGAGAGGTGGAGTCAGGAAAGGGTGGGGTTTGAGGAGGGGTGGAACCTCAGACACATACAATGCCATAGACCTCCCTCCAAACCAGCCATTTCCTCCTGGGGAACCATTGTTGCCAATCTCCACATGAAGGCTGGAGATCACTCCGAATTACAACTGCTCTCCAGGAGGAGGGGGGAGGAGATAGATAGCTGAAGTCAGAGGGGCAGATAAAGGTAGGTTGATGGTTGGCTGGGAAGGAGATAGGGTTGCCATCTCCAGGTTGGGAAATTCCTGAATACTTGAGAGGTGGAGCCTAGAGAAGGTGGGGTTTGAGGAAGGGTGGGACCTCAAACAGGTACAATGCCATAGACTCCTCTCACCAAACCAGCCATTTACTCCTGGGGAACCATTGTTGCCAATGTCCAGGTGAGGGCTGGAGATCACTCAAAATTACCACTGCTCTTCAGGTAGCAGAGATCAGTTCCTCTGGAGAAAATGGTGGACTCTGTGTCATTATACCCTGCTGAGGTTGCCACAGCAAATTGACATTGAGTGCCCAAGGCCGGGGCACTCTCCCAGAGCATCTTTCTAGAGCTCATTGTATTTATTTCCACAATGGACCTTATTCCTAGTTATAGCATAAGGCTATAAATATTGGAAGCTACACGGAAAACATTATCTTCTGATGAAGACAGAAGAATTTCTACTTCTGGTCAGTGGTTTCAGCCTCTTAGAGGACTCTTTTCTTTGTGCAATTATGGGGAAATGTTGTTTCCCCTTGTCGTTACTAGAACTTGAAGTATAAACTATTATTGAACCCATAAAGTCATAGTAGTGGAGTTTCACCCTGAAACTATGAGGAAAGTTACCAAATATGTGATAAAAGGTTTGATTCAAAAGTTCATATTCCATTTATGGCCTCCGGGTTTTGGAATAAAATAGCATCTTTTTTCCTGAACATGTTAATGAAATTCAGTAGATATATTGCCATACAATTGACACCTTTTTATGTCAATGATAATTGCTAAAGAATGTAAATATCACATGGAATTGCATGTAAAATGAAAACAGGGTTAGAATGACACATAACTGGCAAAAATAAAATAAACAAAAATGGGACATTTGCCAAAGAAAATAGAAGAGAAGAAGAAGACCCAAAGGGGTCTCATAGTGGCTTACAATCCCTTTCCCTTCCCTCCCCACAACAGACACCCTGTGAGGTAAGTGGGGCTGAGAGAGTTCTCTTGAGAACTGCCCTTGAGAGAACAGCTCTGCCCTTGAGAGAACTTATGATTGACCCAAGGTCACACCAGCAGCTACATGTGGAGCAGTGGGGAATCAACCCCAGTTCTCCCAGATTAGAGTCCACACTCCTAGCCACTACATCAAACTGGCTTTCACTACACCAAACTGGTGGGACAAAAATGGTTTCCCAACTATATTTATGTGGAATTCCTGATATTATTGCTGGGGAACAGTTTGCCCAGGACTGGTGAATCCGAAGGAGGCATGAGGCCTCCTTTTTTATGGGGTGGAACAGAGTGTTTGCAAAGGCTGAAGGGAGATTGCTGTAAGGGTACCTTATTTCCATCGCTGCCTCTGCTTTTTCCCTTTTGATTCTGGCCTTCAGTGGAAGGAGCTTTTTAAGCCACCCTCTCCTTTCCCCCTCCCTTGCCTTGTGTGTTGTTGATGCAGCTTCGTAGATACTTATTTTTATTAGTTTTTACCCATTCTTCCTATAGTTAATCGCCTCTCCCTTCACTATAAATTTAGATTCCCTTTAGTAGTGGTTTTTCATTGATCCTGTCGAAGTTATTTTATTTTATTTTTAGAGTTTCCTTTGTGTTTTTACTGTTGTTTTTAAAACAAGAAGAAAAGAAGTGAAGCAGAACCAGTTTGGGGGCATTTTGGAGCCCAGAGGTAAGGAGAAAAATACTCCTTAAGGCAGGGGGGCAATTGGGGGCTGCATATACGAGTGCACTGACTTGCATGTGCCCACTTTGAAGGGAGGCACCATTTTCTTTTCTGGCTACATGTGAGTGAGCAGGCTAGACATCCACCATTTTGTGTTCAGTGCAGCAGCCATTTTGGCATTTCCTTAGGCTTTCACTGATATCCCCCCTCTGAATAACAAGGAGAAGTGAGGCAGAACAGGCTGTGGGCAATCATCTCCTGCCAGTGACTAAGATGAAAGTCTAGTGGGGAGAATATGTTGATCTATTTTCCTTATTATTCAGAGAACTAGAAGTGAAAGAGATAGAAAGTTACCAAACAGGCTTTGACTATTTTAAAGATGAGACAAATCAGAGTACCGTAAAATTAAGAACCAACTGATCATGCCAGGGAGGCACTGTGCGGCGGCTCAGGGGATCTATGTGATCCTGCCGCCGCGTGTCTCTTTTGGTGCGGCTTTCAAAAGCCGCACTTTGCCCGTGCTCCCCCCCCCCCATGTGGCAGGGACCTAGGGTTGCCAAACAGGGACGACTAACAGGGAAAAATGCTGTAGGCCATAGTCATCTTGGAATCCCATGGAACTGGGCAAGCCATGTGAGTTATTTTCATACAATGCTTGATTGAATCTAAATGTTGTAAGGAAGATCCAAAGGGAATCTTTGCCTGGGAACCTTAGTTTCCCATTTGAAAGCCTCTGTTTTGGTGGCAGGACATGACACTGATATGGAGAGGCACTCTGCCCACCACATCTTTGTGGTTTAAGAGCCATTTGCCCGATTTTTCTTTTTAAAAAATTGTATTCAGTTAGAAACAGGAATCACTACATGAAGACTGAAACTTCTTGTCTAGGACACCAAGCCAGACTAGATATTGTTTCTGTCTTGTCCTGTTGTTGCTATGGCTACAGCAGAAAACAACTATGTCTGATGGCAAAAAGACCAAAATCAAAAATTGGGCTTCAGATGAATTATGGCCCTGTTCACACGGAGCATTTGCCCCACTGAAGGCACCGAAGTCCTGCGAGTATCCGGGCGCGATCACACGGGAACATCTGGGAGGCGTAGCACTCTTGTGGCGAACCCGTGGCAAGCCGCTGAAGCCACGCAGTAAAAAACTACCACTCCAAATGTAGTGGCAAACGCTTTACCACGGGCCGCCTATGGAAGCCTCCCGGTATGATCACGCCGGTGTGCGGCTTTCTCCCCCATCATCCTCTTTGCTGTGGGGAAGCCGCCGTCATGTCTAATCACATAATAGCACATCAGAATGTGAAGGCGCAAATAGCCACGCTCCCCCCACGACTGACCATGGCCTATATGTATGTTCTCCAAACCGCTATACTTTCTTATCTGGGTTATCCTGTCCATTTATTGAAGGCCGAAATGCTGAAGAGTGCAAGGTTCGAATCCACACTTACCAGTATACACATCTCCCATTTTATTCATAGCATTCAACCATGAAATCTAAAAAAGGATGCTACTATCAGAGAATGTTCAGGTTCACAAAGTACTAGAGATCATTTGCTCTCTGTTTCCAGCCTGAGGAATTCAAAGAGTAGAAATGCTCCAAAGAAGAAGCAATCCTTTCAAGAGAGAATTGTAAGCAAACAGTGGTAATACAATGCACTTTAGAAAAAGCAGTATTTTTCTGCCCCTTGCTCTCCTGAAATCTTAAGCCAATTTTGGCAGGTTTTGCTGTATTAAGTGGTCAGTATCCCATGGTGGTCACACACTGCTTTATTGGAATCCTGACAACAGCAATTGAAGAGACAAAATTAACCCTTTGGCACTGAAGGCTAAGAGGGATCCAATGCCAGCAGTGGTGAATGCATCAAGAATTTCAAGCTCTCAGCCTCCAGGGGTTAATGGCAATCTGTTGCTGATTTCCCTGGACAATCAGAGTAGCAAATAGTGGTCTTTTTAATGAGCCCCTGAGGACAATGCTGGCATGCAAGGCTGCAAAGATCTGGACAAACCAGGGAAACATAAAATGAAAACAGCCAAGGACGTTTATTTTCCTAACTCATCAATTGCAAACAAAATTTTCATTTAATAAACCATGAAATGATTCACAGAGTTTCTGTGTATTATTGTAAGCACAGCTGGGTAATGTAAAAATTGCTTTCCTTTACTTTGTTACTTAACCCAGTATTCGGTTTTCATCCAAACAAAGCCGTATTTATTTGTCTTCAATGTATTTATCATTTTACTACTTCTGCATGCTTTTCTACAATCAGCTCCAATGACTACTCCACCTGGAATAGCAGTGTACAATGGATCTTTCTGAGATCCAAGAGAGAAAGGGGGTTTGATAGGCAGGGATAATATCAATCCCAAAGAATGTTCTGGTGGAGTTGATTGTGCTGATCATATTTACTTTGTGCAAGGTAGATAATAAGTTTGTTGATCATTTGGCCCTGTTCATTGAATACTGGAATGAGAAAGGTAATGATAATGTTCAACTGTGTTGTCTCTCCTTGGTTGATAAAGATTGCTTTAATTTTTCCCCCTGATGTCACACTCAGCATTTTGATATGGGAGCTCCAACAGAAACATAATGGAGACCTTTCCTTCAGCCTGCCTGGCTCTAGCCTTTCTCTCTTACTCCATCAGTAGCTACCCATTCAGCAAAAGAGAGCGAGAGCGAGCAAAACCTTTTCCATTCACCTGCCTGGCCTTGCTGAGCTATTCTTCCCTCAATCAGTAGCTAACTGCTTTGCAGAGGAGGGGAGTAAAAAACAGCGAGGTCCCTTTCATGGGCCAGCTGTCATTCATTTGTATGTGAAATGTCTTTATCAGCAGTCCTGGGTTTTTCTTTTTTCTTTCTTTTTAAAAAGATAGATACTACTTTACTAAACAAACCTCACTAATTCTAGTCCACTAGTTCTCCAATGAAGGACAAAATAAATTATCAGTGATAATAAGAGTAAAGTTATGTTGTACATTGACTGTTTAGCACTTCAGAAAGGAACATGGATACAGAGGGAGTGCATGCCATTATTGGCGATAAAGCTGCAAGGATCCTGAAATGGATTTTCTGTAATCCACATTAAAGATTTGTCCATTGTCTTCTGTTTCCTTGGCCATCCACAAATTTCTGTACCTCCAGTCCTTCAAGGTATTTATTTCAGGTGACCCAGTCAGTGGATCTCACAATTGACTAGGCCAGTCCTCTGCACCACTTCATAAGATCCTTGATAAGTGAAAAAATGAGTTGAATACTTTAAAACTTGGCTGGCTTCTAGATTCAAAGAAAATTTGTCATGGCATAGCTAGAAACTAAAACAAGGGAACAGAGGAAAAGGGAGAGATAAGAAAGTTGACACTCGACCAAATCCTTTGGCCCTTTTTCCTCCAAAAAAATGTTTAGTGGAAGGTACACAGTTGGAAGTCAGTGGGAGAGAGACAAGGCAGGGATGGGAGGGGAATGATGTGATGCCAACAGTGTAGCATCATGTCCTGGAAATAGTGTCACTGTGTTAATGTGACACTCTAGGATTCTCCCCCAAACTCTGTGGTAAAACTGATGTGGTGACATAACTTATGGGTTTCTGCCAGAAGTGATGTCATGCCAACAGCATGATGACTCTTCCCCTCATTTTCCCCTATTACCCTGCTGAGCAACAGAGGGGACAACAGGTGGATGATGGGAGCTTAGGTTAACCCAGGAAGGTATTGGGGAAGAAAAAGCAACATCACTATCTCCACTCTGCAAATATCTTGCAGTGTTCTAGTTAGGAAAAACATAATTTTCTCTTTCCAGTCTGTTCCTCGTAGACTAACAACTCTGCACTTGGCCAGCCTAGAGTGCTGGATTACATTTTTGTAGGAGTTTTTTTCCATTCTTCTGTGCTCAAGCATTATAAGGATCATTGACAGTAAGAACCTTAAGACAGACGGGTCATATTAGTTCTTAAAATGTCAGGAGCTCTGTAGTGTCTTTTTTTCATTCCCACCATAGCATCTGGTGCAGTTCATTTAGTTCTGAGCTTCTAGTAGGCAATTGTCTAATATGACTTCTGCAAGCGGCATATTTGTCATCCTGCTGCTTCTCTTGCACTTTCCTCGAGGCCCAAGACAAGCTATTGATGAAAAAGTCCATGTAATCAAATTTCTCTTTCATTCCTCCTATTATATTTAATAATCCAAAAATGTAGAGACCGAGTCTGACAGCGTTTGTAGGAAGTCCAAACTTAATACACGTGTCACCTATTCCACCTTCCTACAAAGCAAGGCTGCAGAGCACCTTTACAGGAGAGTTACCTGTTTATATACAGGATACAAGAAGAAGACAAAGGGCCACAGCAAATGTATCAAAAAGACAAAGAAAAAACAATGGTACAGTGGCAAGAAATTCTATTATAAAATATTAATATCCCTTTCGGTTTTGCGTTAAGTCTCTTCTGCTGGTTCAGTGGGAGCATTACTGTGTTTATATTAGGGATGAGCACGAACTGGGAATATGTGGTTCAGTTTGGTTTGTGGTTCGTGGCATGTGCAGTTCATGAACCATCACAAACTTTTCAATGCTGGATGAAATGGTTTGGTTCATGAGGTTTGTGATGTGGAAGAACAGACACCCCCCTGGTGTGCTAGAGGTACCAAACTCACAGGGCATCTCCAGCTGACCCTTCTCTACATGCTCTCCAAGTTTGGTAAGGATTGGATTAATGGGGTGGGTCCAAGTTATGCCCCCCAAAGTAGATGCCCCCAGGAAAGTGCTTTCTGGGGAAATGACAGGCACAGGGTCAGGGGGTTTAGAAGCATACAGAACAGATCCTGTGCAAGCTAGAGTCTCCAAACTCACAGGGGATTTCTGGTGAATTCTCCTCTTCTTGGCCTCAAAGTTTGGTGATGATTGGATTTATGGAGCCCATGTTACAGCCTCCCAAAGAAGGTGATCCCATCATTGATTCCAATGGAGAAAAAGCAACAACAAAAAAGGGCAGTAGAAGCCCAGCAAAAACTGAAGGGGGGCCATTTTTGCATGCCCAGCAGAACCAGTGCCACTGTGGCACTGCAAACCTAACAGGACTAAGGTCAAGCCAGGAAAGCACTCTTGGGGAAAATGTCAGGCACGGGTTTAAAGCCTATAGAACAGGCCCTCTGCAAGCTACACACACCAAAGGCACATAAACCTCACGCTGCCACCCACTCCTCTACAATCTCTCCAAGTTAGGAGTAGATTACATTTCTGGGGTCCCAGTTACAGATCCCCCCAAAAGTTTCTCCAGTGCTCTCTCTGGAAAAGACAGCTGCAGTTACAGGAGTCTATGGAATGGCTCAGAAATAAGCCGGTGACACCAAACACAGGAAAACTTCACTTGGGCAGACACCCCCACAGCCAGACACTGAAAGCAAGGCAAGCATCCTCCCTATGCTCACAGCATCCTCCCTATGCTCCAAAGGCAGGTTCTGAAGGACAGAAAGGCAGATATGACAAGACTTCAGAAGGGCTCCCCAAAATTACCCTACAACAGTTTAGCAGGCACCCTAGACACACCAAACAAGCTTGTCACGGGGGAAGAAGTCCTCTACCCCCTGTGTACAACAGGATCCCACCCCCAGGCACCAAATCCATCCTGCCAGACCACTGGAACCCAGCCCTAGCAGGGCATCACCAGGAGTCTCATAGCTTCCTTCCCCTGCTCTGTTCCTGGCCCTGGGGCTCTCCACAGAGGCAAAAGAATTGTTAGCACTGCCCAGAGACACCAGCAGTTGCTAACACTCTCTAGAGAGGTGGACTCTGACAGCAGTGATTCAGAGACGGGGTTTCACATCCCACATCCCTCCATGGCCCCTCCCAGCCCAGCACCAGAAAACAGCTATGCCTCCCACCTTCTCCAATCCTGGGGCCTAAATTTGGAAACATTTCCACACTCTTCCCAGTGACCCCATGTCTGGAGGGGCACAAAATCATCCCAATACTTGTCATTTACCTCAGAGCCAGACCCCAGCAGGGGAGAGATGTTCATAATCAGGAGGGTATAAGCTGCTACGAAAAGCATCAAAGTTCATGGAATGTTCATGCCAGGTGACATTTCATGAACATCACTTCATGAACCATGAACTGGACAAAATTCATGAAAAACTTTACTTTGTGAGCCATTTCATGTCCATCCCTAGTTTATATTCCACAGATCCCCCTGAAGAAACTTAATGTTAAACACGTAGTGGTATTAATGTTTTGGGATAAAAATTCTTGCCACAGCACCATTGTGTTTTCTTCTAAAGTTCATGATGAATTTCAGCCAGTTCATGGTACAAAAACTGAAAGTCGTGGCGGGTCAACTGGCACAAACTTTCCATGAACTTTCGAGCAGTTTGTGGCAGTTTGTGCCAAGTTTGTGAATGGGTACATTTCCAGACAGACTGCCTCAAATTTAAAAAAAAAAAGTTTACCAAACTTCAAAGCAACTTCAAAACAATGGGGGGCGGGAATTCTCCAGCCTTGGAAACCCCAACACGTTCCCTGTGTGTTTGATGTGTTTAGCTTGCACTTTCGAACCTGTGCCTGACATTTCCCCAAAAAGTACTTTCCTGGGGGCATCTTCAGATATATTTCAGATGATAAGAATGGTGTGATGATCTGCTGGTTTGCATGCACATTAATTAGCATTCATTGTTAGGGGCAACATTGTGCTGGAGCTAAAGGGACTATTTGAATAGCAGAATGCTATGGAACAAGCTCAGCCTGTATATGACAAATCGTTAGCAAATTTTGAAACCTTCCTCTAGTCAAAGTTACCTTTCCCCCACCTAGGTGGTTCTTCTAATGGAAGAGTTGTTTAAGATGGAGGATGGCTCCTAAGAATGGGGGAAGTCTCCATAGGCTAGAGGAACTGCCTCTATCTGAAGGTCAGATACATACCATTGATAGTAGGCTGAAGTCCCAATACAGAGCAGGGGTTATGCGTACTTCAAATGTGATCACCAGACTAAGTTTCTTTGATCAGATTCCTCACTTAAACACGTTGAGCCCAGGCCCGTAGCTAGCATGGGGCCCACGGGGCCTGGCCCCCTTGTGTTTCTTCTGGGCCCCCTCCCTATGGGGCTGCCCACAAAGTGCTCCAACTTACCACCTGCACTGTACTTCCATTTAATTAGCTGGCAGGCCCCCCCAAGGCCCCCTCCCAAAGAATTCCCTAGCTACGGGGCTGGTTGAGCCCCTGATTAGATTATCTTGATATTGCTGTTAGATATTAGATTTGAATATCGTGCTTAGCAGTTGGTGCTTGTGCAGTAGTCATTTGTACCACAGGGTCATAGCTCAGTCACACCCTGCTAGATTTACTTGTGCATTGTACTTGCAGCTGCTTTTGCACTTACCTGGTTGACAGGGCCGGCTCGCTCACTAGGCAAGCTAGACTCTCGCCTAGAGTGTGGGGCCATCATGGGGGTGCTGGACTGAACCACCCTTCCCCCTGCCAAAAGCCCCCGCCCCCACCAAATATTCGCACCGCATGCCCTGGCCACCGCCACCTCTTTGCCCGCCCCCCTGCATGACTTTCTGAGCACCTGCTGCTCCAGTGCGCCCCTTCGCTGCCCGGCGCAGAACTCCGAGGGGCACAGCGAGGCCCCTGACGGCGATCCATCACACCCGGGTGGGACATGCAGACACCAGAGTCCGCTGTGGAGGAGCGGGGGTGGGGGCGGTGGGAGGAAACTCGTGGCATGAGAGCAGTGACAGCCCCAGGTTTCTCCCCCCCCGCTGCCGCCACCTCCACCGCTTCTCTCCCCCTCCAGCCACGGTCCCTGCCCAGGCCTCCTAGGG
This sequence comes from Gekko japonicus, assembly GCF_001447785.1. Lineage (NCBI taxonomy): Eukaryota > Metazoa > Chordata > Lepidosauria > Squamata > Gekkonidae > Gekko > Gekko japonicus. The sequence continues at coordinate 852,003 of NW_015171515.1, forward strand.
AGTCCACCCCCCCGCACTGCAGAAGAGAGAGGCTGCATGCCCAGAGGATCCTGCGCTGTTCCTCTGTCTCGGAAAAAGGAGGCTGAAGCCCCCCCCTTCAATCAATCAATCAATTTATTTCTACAGTCCTTAGACCAGTCATACAAAAAGAAGTACACCTTTACAACCCACACACACACCTTCTTCACCCATTTCCTCTAAGGATTGTCAAACTCAGCGTGGAGGGGGGAGGCGGGGGGGAGGCAGAGTTCGACTTCAGACCGGGCTCTGCTTTTTGAAAAATAGAGGCGAGGAGGCGCTTCCCTTGTGCCGCAATGGAGAGAGAACGCAGGACCTCAGAGGCGGCCAGGAGGCACCCCGATGGGAGTTCTTGCCAGTATTGCTGGGAGGGGGAAGAGACGGGCCCCAGATTTCCAGGGAAGAAGGCTGGATTTGGACATCCCCCCTTCTACCCCACCCCCCTGCTCTTTGCAGGATCAGCCCTGGAGCAGCCCTGACCAGTGTTTGTCCAGACGCTGCTTAGAGACGGCCAGGGAGGGGGAGCTCACCACCTCCCAGGGCAGGTGACTCCACCATTGCACAACTCTGTCAAAAAAGTTTTCCCAAGTATCTAGGCGATACCTCCCCGCCCCACGATTCATGGAGGAAAGTCTTCCTTCTCTCCAGGCCCCGCCTGGAGGTTGGCAACCCCATAATTGGTGGGCACGCCGGGGGGGGCGCCAAAAGGTAGCGTTGCCTAGTGAAAAAAAAAACCTGGAGCCAGCCCTGCTGGTTGATAAATTCAATGACGAGACATATGAGCAGAACTGCACCCCTCAGGACCTTGTCAAGTCATTAAAGTGACTTACTTTTCAACAGAGCATGTGTCCTCCATACAATACTCATAAGGATGTGCAAGAATCAGCCTTTGTCAGTTGATCTGGATCTAGATAGCAGAAAATCCATTAATGGAGAGCCCATTATGTTGTCCTTGTAAGGCATGTAGAAGTATCTAAAGAATAAGTCTCAATATGGAATGTATTAACAATGTGGCTTTGAAGCTGGAAGTCATGATGGCACTAGATGTGGTGGCGGGGTGGCAGTGGTGAGAAAGTAGCATGTAATCATTCATGTGCAATCACCCCCCCCCAAAAAAAAATCAGACATACTTTGAGCTGTTTGGATGCAGATATTCAGCTGCTATGACTGCAACTTACTAGCAGGACATGAGTCAAACTGGTGGTGGGTAACTGAGCAAACCTGACACAAACATAGTTGCCCACAGGAAGATATTATGCTATCTGCTAGCAACAACCTTCTCCAGTGAGCTCATATATGGAATAAACATTCTCCCACCCACAGTGGAAGACAGATGGGAAGGAAGTCCCCATAGAATCTCATCGTTAGATATGCACCCAAATGCGTTGTTCTCTGAAGGAGATGCAGAGCAGATCTCCTGACCTGTATCCATATGAACTCTTGTCAGGTCAGGCGTGTATCTCTAAACTGAACAGGAATGAATGGTACATTGGCACATCTTAGATTTCTGTATTTATACGTCTTACAGAATGAGTTCTCAAAAACTTTCTGCTTGACTATGTTCACCTTTAATTTAATTTTTTTAAATGTATAGGAAACACAGTTGTAGTGGTTCTCATTACTGTGGAATCTTATAGTCATAATTTTGATACACAACATTACTTACCAATTAGCTTGTCTTGTTCATTTAAATTTCTTCGCTCATATTTTAATGGGAGCTAATGATGCCTTTGTTGACTTATTTAATGTTATGTAAATGTGGCTATAAACTGTGAAGGGTTTAAGGAACAGCCTTGTTCTTGCTTACTCGTCAGTTTTTGAAGTGCTTGTTGGTATTCTCGCAGGCTGCAAGCATCATGTTGATGAAGATGTGCAACTAAAGAGACAATAATCATAATGCTAATAATTTTGGAATGGAAGCAGCAAAGGCTATTTAGAGGGTGAAATATGATTTCTTTCTTTACAGGCATTCAACTTCAAAATGTACATGATTACAGCTATGGGATATTCATGGGACTTTGCCAGTTTTAATGATGTAACTTGGGAACTGTTTAATAGTCAAAGTTATGTTTTGTCCACAGATGCAAAGGCCTTACCTATGGGCAACATTTTTGCCTGTGCTGCATTTTATACTGATACGGGTTAGATATGCATGCATTTTGAGCTGCCTAACCACTGTGGGACTCCTCCCTTCTGGAAACTCATCGAAGTGTGATCAGAAGTTGTTTCCAGAAGTACCAAAAGATTATCAGGCTGGGATTTTTCTAATGGCTACAGTAAAGCAGATATAGCATTTCAATATTAGAATAGATTTTCCCCCTAGTTGTATGGGTTTTGTTATTTACCCCAAGTCCTTGAGATCAATCTGCCATTCAATATTGTAAACAACTAAAAATTTAACTACTTTTAGGTTGAGATGAGTTGCACTGTATTGTATCATAATTGATACAATATATATATGTATATATATATATGTATATGTATGTAATCATTATATATATATAATGATACAAAATAATGTCCTTTGTGTAGAATATGTACTATTTGCTGTACGTTCCATCTTAAAATTGATACAGTCATCCCAAAGTTCGAGATACAGCTGTTCAATTTGTTATATTCTACTTTGCTTTCTACACTGTAGAACAAAATACATTGTCCTCAGTTCCTCTGTATCTAACCATGTCCTGCAAGGTAACCTATAGAGGCGTACTGAAAACATTCTGATGCTGAGAACTAGAGTAATTTGTAGATTACACTTAAAGCCACTCTCCTCACTAATGAGTAGAAATAGGGGAGAGTGCTGTTTGCTCAAACACTATAGCAAAGAAAATGCAACCCACTGAGTTCCGGCTGAGGATAATGCTTTGAAAATACATTTCAAGCAGGCAGTGGGAAATTTAAATATTTCAATATTCATTTGCATTTTTTTCTTTTGATAAGTACCAACCACAATGCATATATTCTAGTACCCACAGAGGTCCACAGCACTCTGCCTGCAGAAGCCAGCAAAGGGGGGGGGGCCTTCGGCATGCTTCACACTGAAACTGAAACCAGTTTTTAGCTTTTTCTTTGGGTCTAGGTTAATCTTGAGAAATGTTAGAGAAGTGAAGCTCATACACCATAAGATGCAGAGGGCCCGTGTGACAGAAGAGGCATTTGAAAAGTATGTGGGTGTGTAATTGTATCTGTCAACCAAAAATACATATTTTTTTCTCAATGTACAATTTTGACAGCAGTAACAGTAGCATAGCTATCTGGTAGTGTAAAAACCCTGAATGCTTTCCCCCCCGAAATCCATATTACAGGAAAATATTCTAAAACAACATTAATACCTAAAATGATATATTATTATAACCATCCCCAAATTTATTCCTGTTTCACCTACTATATTAACTGTTTAACTTCTGCACTATTTATACCCTCCTTTTTATTAGCAATTAGCAATGCCCCCTTTACTTTTAAAGGCAGAAATACTGTCCTTCTTTTTGGAATCTCAGGAAATCCCATTAGACTGGACTCCAGATAGATACTGAGATGTAAAAAGACTCTTTATGGTACCCCATGCTCAATCTCATAAAGAATTGTATTTTTGCAGTGTTTTATCAATGCACTATGCATATTCTCCAATTATAAATTAATTATAGATATTCTAGTTGAAATAGATTTCAAGAAGAGTAGAATGCGTAGAGAGATCAAATCCATCAAACAATAAGGAAGACTATTGGAGAAATGTGCTCATTCACAGAAACAGGAGTTGTGTTAACCCATGCTGAACATTTCCTGCCCTAACACTCACTCACTCACTCTCTCTCTCGCTCTCGCTCTCAGCCCCACCTACCTCACAGGGTGTCTGTTCTGGGGAGGGGAAGGGAAAGGAGTCTGTAAGCCACTCTGAGACACCTTTGGGTTGTGAAGGGCAGGGTATAAATCCAATCTCCTCCTCCTCCTCCTCCTCCTCCTCTTCTTCTTCTTCTTCAATACACATGTGGCTGACTCACAAATGGATATAAACAAAATGAATGAAGTATGAATACCAGTGATAACTGAATACCTTACTTTTTGGATTGTAATTTTATTGCAATGTGAGCAGAAAATGTTTGTGTTCACTGAATTTTGAAATTGTTCCAAATTGTATTGTAGTGTTTTATGCATTTGCTTTCTTATATGAATGCATTCTGATATAAATGCAAATGCACAAAACATGTCCTCTTCTTTCACCCGATAACTGACCATAGCACCCAAAATTAAAAGATACAGAATAGGTGCTTTCCTTTGTTGTCTTGAGTCTGCTGGAGTGGGGGAATCTGCAAGACTTGTATATGTAGCATCCCAGTCTTGCCCATTTTGCCTGCTTAACTCCAACAGCCAAGTGTATTTGCAATCACCAGGTGTTCTAAATTGGATTGCAAATGCTTTCCATGTTCTACAGTGCTTGGGAAGTGTAGGCCAATCCAGGGAGTTCTGAGGATGCACCAACATGAGGACTGCCACCAGCTGTTGAATGTCATCCATTTCACAAACACAAAAGCAACAAAAAGTACCTGATTTTAAATGATGCACGGCCTGCTAGTGGTGGTCCTGAGGCTAAAGTAACCAAAACACCAATGAAGTGTGAACATGAGCCAACAATTACTACCTGGCCAATTACCATGCTGAATGCCAACTGCACAGGTGAAAAAACTACTTAAAATATTCCTTGTTTTAAAGAAATTCCTTGTTACAAAGAAATTAACAATGCATGTGCATTGAAAGAGACATAAAGAGCAGGCAAAGGCCAATTTTGAACAGGCCTCTACTTGAACCACAATCTGATTCAAATTACAAGCAATATCCTGTTTCTGAATCAGGATTTGGTCACAAATTGAGCATCATCTTTGAATGTTCTAAAAAGTAGCTTTTTAACTGAACACTCAAATGTGTTCTAAATTGTATTGCAAATTGTTTCGCACTCTTCCATACAGGTGTCTCTGTCCCCATTCCTCAGCTGCCCAACCCAACTGGGGGGGAAAAGGTGCACAAAGGTGTTTTACTTGATTATACAAATCCTGCTGGGATGAGGGAGGTGAATAAAAGCTGCCTGGCTTGTCTGTTTAGTGTTCAAATTTTGCCCATTCAGATTGCTTCCACTAGGTGACAATTCCCAATTGTGCACTCACAGAGGCATTTATAGCAGCAATGGAGCATCTACATGGGGTATTACTCATGTTTTCCTCAATTTACCATTGTGCTTGCCACTCCCCTGTCCCTAGTCTGTGCCAGCAGAGGGCTTTAGGCTATATCTGTATAGTGATATAATGCTATAGCAATATATCAACTGCTGATTTTGCCTGTGAAGGGATACAAAAGAAAAATGTCAAATAAAAAATCTGTATGTTCCCATCCACATGGTGGACACACCTGCTTTGACTGTGATCTTTTGGGGGGGGGGAGAAGATGATGATGAAAAAGAAGAAAAACAACAACAACAGTTGGAGTCTCAGAGCAGCTTACAATCTCCTTCCTTTCCTCTCCTCACAACAGACACCCTGTGAGGTAGGTGGGGCTGAGAGAATGCTGAGAGAACTGCTCTTGAGAGAACAGCTCTGAGAGAACTGTAACTGACCCAAGGTCACCCAGCTAGCTGCATGTGAAGGAGTGGGGAATCAAACCTGGTTCTCCAGATTAGAGTCCGCCACTCTTAACTTCTACACCATGCTGGCAGAGCATTTAATGAATCTGAGGGGCAGTAGATTCAGGATGGACAAAAGGAGATACTTCTTTTATACAGAGAGTGATTAAAATGTGGAATTCACTGCCAGAGTGATGGCCACATGAATAAACAGTTTAAAAGGGGATTTGGTAGTTTCATAGAGGACAGGTCTTTCAGTGGCTACTAGTCATGGGTCTCTAGGCAGGTCACACCACACAAAGGCTTCTTTAGAAGATAGGTGTTTATTGGTAGTCCAGTACTAAAGATCACATATACAGCTTGAGTCAGGAATATCCTGTAGTATAGGAGTTTCTGACTTATAGGAATATCAAACTACCCCCACATAGCATAAGCCAATGATTATTCGTGCGCGGGGGCTGAAGCAAGCAGGCTAGCAGGCAAAGCCATTAAGTTTCCCAGCTGCCTAATTGTAGCTGGAGACAGCAAGGTCGAGATAACGATAGCGTTCAGTAGCTGGGCAGGGAAGCGCTGGAAACGAGGAGGAGAGTATCACCCCCACATACCAATGCTATGACAGGGTTACCTGACACTGAGAGGAGCCTCCACATTCAGAGGCACTAAACCTCTGAATCCCAGAGCCAGGAGGAAACATCAGGAGAAGGGCTTGGCTTCTATGCCCTGTTGTCAACCCTCCAGAGAAACTGGTTGGTCACTGTGTGAGACAGGCTGCTGGACTAGACTGACCACTGGTCTGATCCAGCAGGACTTTTCTTATGTTCTCATGTAAAGCAGGTTTGGGAAACATCAAGCAACCTATGGAAGAGTCAACAGGTGAATGAATGGAAGACAAAATCATCTGGCTGCTGGGGGGGGGGGATCTGTTCCAGCTTGAAAACCAGGGTAGAGCAAAACACCCATATAAAGGTAGTCATACCCTGGCAGACTACCAAACCAAGCTTGTTTGTGTTTTTCAAGTGTTCTAAATTGTATCTCAGTTATTTTGTGTGTTTTTGAACTCCTTCCTGAGAACTACAGTTTAATCCAGTATGTGACAACACGATGAATAATGCCAACTGATACATAGTTTGCTCCCTCTAAACTGTGGAGTCTTGTGAGCAAAAATTCTACTTTGTGAGCTACTGGCTTTAAGTTGTGAGCAAGCAATTTCACTACTGCATAAATTAGTTTGCTCTAGAGCCATCCTACCTGAGCTAAGGCAAAACTGTGTGAGCTGGAAGCTAAAAAACCCTGTGAGCTAGCTCACATTAACTCAGCTTAGAGAGAACACTGCATAGCACTGATTTCACATAACAACAACAACAAAAACAATGATGGCCTTGCCTGGATCCTGGAGCATACGTAATCCAAGAAATGATACAAACAGCATGAATGCCAGAGACACAAAAATATGCAAAATATTGCACATTTTACAATACAATCACCAGAAGAATAATATGAGATGTTTGAATTGAGAAGAAATTGTCATTGTGATCAAAGTAGGTTCAATTTCCTAATACCCTCTTCCTCAAAAAATTGAATTATTAAATAAAACATATGATCCAGACGCTGTGCCTCGTCTGTTCCATATGCAGCTGTTGGTAAACTTAACCGAAATCTATTAAGAAAGCTATTGCTTCCCCATCTTCGTCAACAGTAAAGCAATATTTTGCAACAAAGCAGAACAAGAGCACTGTCAGTTCTCATTAATGATACAACATTATTATAAAGTAAGAAATCTCACAAATAATTCAGACTCCCCCCCCAGCCCAAACTATACATGCCTGTGTGATTTAATTTTGCTTCAATATTCTTGTGGATGCAGCGACCCTTAGTACATTGCATTCTCTTTAGAGTATTAAAGAGGTTTGTGTTCGTGATAGGTTGCTCTGTTTCGTTTCCCTTTTTAAAAAATGTAGGGCCAAATTGCAATAGTCTACTCCTTGTTGAATGAGTTGTGGCCCCATACATGAGCACTTATCTAAATAAATGAAATATTCTATTGGGCTCAACAAAAGTGTTTGATGGGCCGAGATTAATCTCTAGGAAATGAATGGTGTTTGTTAGTGTTTGAGGGCAGACAAGAGATTCAGTTCACATTAGTATTTTTCAAAGTGTGCCAACATAAATGTACAAGCCTCTAAGTTACAGCGCTTGTTATTGTTATCAGATGATGGGTGGAAGGGAATACAGCATTATGCAATGCAAGACTTTCTCCCCCATTTGGCATGGAAATCAACAGTCTTGGTCACATATTTTTAAAAGACTAGTTAAACACACATTGAACATTCTGTGATGGAAAAGGAAGGAAAAATAAATACTCCATGCCAGATTTTCCCCGGAGGTGCTAAGACCCTAAAAATCCTGATTGTTGTCGGTACAGCTTCAGCATTTAACAGAACTGCCGAAATATCACAAAGTTGTGCTAAGCCTGGACCAGTCCTTACTTAGCCTGGGAAAGTTTTGAAAGTCAACAGCAATGGCTTTCGGACTTTCTACTTTCAGGGAATCCATTCCATATTGACTGTCTACTGAGAGATCATAGTAGAACGTTTGTATCTTGCAGAAAATTCTGGAATATGTCTTCACTGAACTGTCAACTCAAGATACAATTTCCACTTTATTCTGGATCTCTCAAGAGCCTCTGTGTATTGTACAAAGTTTTGTACTGTGTCTGTGGTAAGCTGTCTATTCAATATAGGATACTAACCCACCTTATTGTTCCCATAAATGAACTCTGAGTGCACCTTAGAAAAACCCAACACTCCACTATGCTTGCACTGGGAGGCTGGCGTTAAGTGGCCAAGTCTGCCACTATGAGTCTTCTTACAGATAAAAGTTGGGTAAGTTTCCCAGGTTGAAACTACTGGTGTAGAGAAAACAAAAGTCGCATATGTTGCCAGCCTCCTCTTCATCTGCAGACCCCTCACTCCCAGCCTGAATGTAAGTATAAATGTATGTACTGCGTGTGCAACTGTGAACTGTGAACAAGTCCCATGAGGAAAGCACAGAGAATGGACAGCAGCAACCACAACAAATGCTTCCAAGGAAGTCTTTTTTGGGAGAAATTATAGTGTTCCAAGAGGACCAAAGCAATTAGCCATGCCAGGCTAGAAAACAAAGATTACTCTCCCCATGTTATCTTTTGCATGGCATGCAATCAGTCACCATTAACACAGTTTGGACATTAATTATTACAATTCCGCAGGGCCTGTAAAATGGAGCTGTTCTGCCAGTGGGCATCCAACCCTCTTGGCCTCCCCTGCTCACACTGCTTGCACTGCTGCAGTGCTTACAGCATTTGCTACCATTTGCCCTGCTCACAGAGACCAACAGAGCATCACCACAGGAGGCACTATGAATCTGCCTGGACTAGTTGCCATCTCTTTGACGAGACTGAAACTCAGTCTTAAATTTTGTCTTTTCATGTTAATTTTGTTTAATTTGTTTGTTCTATTCAAAGCCTAATGTTTTATTGTTGTTATGTTGTTGATTGAAATGCTGTGAACTGCCCTGAGACTGCTTGCGGGAGGAGGGTGGGATATAAGTCAAATAAATCAAATCAAGTGCCCTGTGAGAGCCTGAAACCTCTGAGTCAAATCTTCCCATTGTCCCCAAAGTCTCCACCAAATATATGGGCCCAAAACAGTATAACTAGTCTGGTTTTAGAGCCAGTAATTTGAGTCTGACCTGGCCTACAACATGAACTGCAAGTCTGGCTGCCAGCATACTCACTCCCCTACTTTCATCTGATTTCTTTGCAGCGTAGGACAGGTATATTTTTGCTCAGCACCTTGATCTGTCTCTCTTTATTGTCTAACCCACAGTGCACTACACAGATAGTTGGCGTTTTTCTCATCTCTCCTGTTTAGGCCTCACATCTGGAAGATTGGACACCTCTGTCCCAACAGATTCCACTTCTCCTCTGCCCTATTTCCCCATTTTCCCGGCATTTACACCTTTAGCTTTAAGGTAACTCTTTCTCCAAATCGGAGTAGCTCTGGTCAAATTATATTGTTAGTTAGGATAAGGAATGTGCTATTTATCTGGCCTTCGGTTTGTCATTTTCTAGTATTGGCTTAGGATAAGTCCTCCCAACTATTGTACCAATTCCTCCGTAAAGTCCATTCCAAAATGACACTGCCTGTCATTTTGACAGGTGCAGGTTCAGGAGGTTCAGGAGTGTATAGAACGGATCCTAGAGACACCAAACCTGGAGGGCAGGTAGAGGAGAGTCTGTCACAAATCCCCTGAGTTTTCTGTCTCTAGCTTTCCCAGGATCTGTTCTACCGGGTCACAGACCTCACAAACCAAACTGGTGTGTTTGGCTGCTAAAAGTTCATGATGGTTTGTGGTTTGCAAACCAGGCACACCACAAACCACAAACTGAACAGTTTGTGCCTATTTGTATTCAGGAATACTGTTTGATTCTCCTCTATGAACATGGGGGAACAATAGGGTCATTTATTTACCTTTAAGAAAATAGGACTGAATTTGGGAAGTCCCCTGTATTCCTCAAAAGCCAATCATATTAAGGATAGGGACAAAAAAATTGTCATCATTGTTTAAAAAAACCCCTTGATTTCATTCATTAGGTATGTGTAATCTTAGTCTTACTACATTGCTTATTAGATGTCTCATTGTATTGATTGCATTGGTTTACAACATAATTTATAATCCTCTGAGTCTCAATGAGAAAAGCAGACTACAAAAATGTAAATAAATGAAATGTTATTTGTGTTTGTTATGTAATGTTTGTTTGAGTTGTTTTCAATAGGAAACTAATTTCTGTTTGTAACTTTTTTTCCCATTTCACAGTTTTCAGAAACTGTGGTTGAGTTCAGGCAGTTTGAAGTGGGAGGAGGTCATGGCAAAAAAGACCCGGAACAAACTGTTCCGGGTTTTCCTGTTCACACTGCAGCGACTGATGCGGGAGCATACCAGGAGGAGGCGCAAGGGAGCGTTCACACTGTTGACCCGGGTTTGTGTTTGTTATATAATGTTTGTTTGAGTTGTTTTCAATAGAAAACTAATTTCTGTTTGTAACTTTTTCTCCCATTTCACAGTTTTCAGAAACTGTGGTTGAGTTCAGGCAGTTTGAATTGGGAGGAGGTCATGGCAAAAAAGACCCGGAACAAACTGTTCCGGGTTTTCCTGTTCACACTGCAGCGACTGATGCGGGAGCATACCAGGAGGAGGCGCAAGGGAGCGTTCACACTGTTGACCCGGAGGCACGGCTGTAAGGCGCGGCTTTCTTTTTTGGTAATCTGTAGATATGCGCTTATGCGTTCATGCGGCTTTTGCCGTTCATACTTAGTTGGTGCGGGATGAATGTGGGATAATCATGCTTTCCAGGGTATGCTACCACTTTCACCAGGTATCTTTTAAACTTGGGAGTGAAGCGTTACAAGACGGGTTGAGTACGGGTGGGGAACGCCGGACAGATGTGCCTGTGTGAACGGCCCATTTAATCCAGTTGTGAAACGTTCCTCACACGGGCCTATATCGGGGCAAACTGCCCATCTGAACTCGACCTGTATGTCTCTTCCAAGGGAACCTCCTTCCCAGATTTCAGGAAGCCAGGAGGCAGCATCCTGTTCTATAAGTAATTAAAGTTCTCATCCCATGTTACCCCTTAAAGATGATACAGGCCTGATCATAGGATCACTTCATGTCCTGCCCCAGTATGCCCTTTGAAGTAAAGTAGAAAGAAAACCTTGTTCCTGTCAGTGGCAGGTGCATATTTTAAGTATAAAAAACCCAACTTTTAGGATGGCACTTTGGCTTGTTTTGCCCAAGGAATGTCCCCCATTGACAACACTTATGCTTTAGGATCAGGCAGTGTATGGACATTTATCTCCTTTCTCTTTTTCTGTCTCTCCCCATCCTTCTCAGTTGCCCCCCTTTAGCAACTCCAGCAGCCATTCTCACTCTTAGTCCAGTTCCCTTAAAGCCTCATCCCCAACTCTATTGCTTTTCCTTCCCCTTGGAGTTTATGGTGGCTTTCCTGTGTGGCTTTCCCCCTGCAGGACGATACTAATGCACATACATGCACTGAAAAACACAGTAAAAAAGCCATCTTAATGTGATTGTATATAAAACGTAACACAAAAGAATCTATATTCTCTCTTGTGGTGTTTTAATAATACACAACAAAGCGTGCATGCGTTAGTAAAACACTACATGAAAATATCTCAAAGAAATCGTAAGATCACATTTTATTTTACAGAGTTTATTATGGCCGATTGCATTTCTGCCAATTCTGGAAATAACTGTAGATATTTTCCTAATTAAACTAAGATTAAGGAGCAGTGAAACAGTGCAGAGAGAACTTCAGGATTGATGAGGGAACAGAACATGGAAGTATGCTCATCCCACAGATGAGATTATTCCTGCCTAAGGGGATTCGCCAAGGATTCCTATAGATCCAGAAGATGTCTATGATCTGCAGACTATTGGTGATGGGAAGTGCCATCAAGTCGTAGCCAATGTACAGGGACCCTGTAGGGTTTTCAAGGCAAGAGGTGTAGACTGTTACAGGTAAACAAACAGCACTAGCCTAAGTGGCAGAAGAAGAACTTAGCATTGGACAAACATGTAACTGAAAAGTCAGAGTGTTGTATCTTCGTATCTAAATACATGTTAAGCTTGAAACCTCAGCCAGGATTCTAAGCTGTAACAATACCATTGGCTGAAGCATTATTGGAACCAATCAAATGTAAGAGAACCGTGCTGGAGGGAACTGTATTGATTGGATGTTATCTATGAATGATGATTGGATGTTAACTATGACAGGGCGTGGCTACCCCAGCCCGGGATAATGTAAAAGGTGCTCCACTGTTTGTTGTTGTCGTGTCGTCTGATGCTGTGTGATCTTTTGGAAGTTCTCGTTCTCAATAAAGCTGAATCACTTGTTACTTACTTCGTTGTTGAGTTGCATACTTAATACAGAGGAGCAGAATCTTCCATTTCAAAAAGAGTATTTTCACCAAGTATATCTCACACCGTTTAGTCTTGTTTTGCCATATGCCATTGACTGTCACATTCCACACATTAAGAAACACGCTATTTTTTTTGTTTGTTTTGTCAGTCTTAGATATTCTCTGGAGGGAAATTATATCAGTGTTGCAGTGAAATAGATTTAATTTGTTTGTGACTTGTTGTCTATAGAACCCATTTAACTACTTATCTCTTGTTACCTCTCAGTCAAAGGTTTTCCACCATGTTAACATTTTGTCAGGGGAAAATTTGTACTTGATTTCTTTGAACTCTTCAGATGTTAGTCTAGCCCTCTAGATATTTATTTTTTGTGCTAGCAAGAAGAGAAATAAATGGGATTGAAGGTTTATAGGGTTAGCAGAGGTTTAGGGTGATTTGTTTCTACAGGAAGGGGAAAATGTTCAAGTAAACAAACCCCTTTCTTAAAAGAAATAATATCATATGGCAATAGAGCACTGATTCAATGTACAATAATATCACAATGACATGCTCTCAAAACTTGTAGCTTAACAGATTTCTTATTTTGCATTGCCATGCTTTAGCGTAAGCTCATCTGAGCCCTTTGAGAAGTTGTGTTTAGATAGATTCAAGCCTGAAATGACCAGAAAACCCTAAGAGTAGATGATCTGATTTGTTTCTCACAGTTCAGTGAAAGATAATTGCTAAATCGCTTTATAAATTTTGGGAGAAAAGAAATAGCACAAGATCAGCTAACTGGGAGATAAAGCACATGAATTTATCACAGGGAGGACAACACAAACATTTGTCTTTGAAATGGCTATTTTACAATTTTCATGTAAATTACTGGTTAACATTGTATAATCTGTGTTCACATAACTGACATTATTATATAAACTTGGCAAGTGAAATGATCTGACCTGAGCACTTTGGGTTTGACCCACTTTTTCCAACATAAAATTCACATCAAGGCCCCGATCCAACTAGAGATATACTTTACACTATCTGGATGGGTGTGACTTCCCCAGCTCAAGCAACCACTGACCAGAATGTAACTGCTGAAAGTCAACAGTCATGATCTAACTGCAAATATATATAACATCTGGAATGTAGCATACAGGAAGGAGAGCAAGGGACTAGCAGTGCAATCCTAAACTGAGTTATATCCTTCTAACTCCACTGGCTTCAGTGAACACACACACACACACACACACACAAACACATATTGGGATGAGCACGAACTGGCTCATGAACTAAATTTTGTGGAAAATTTTGGGCAGTTCATGTTTCATGAACTCAAATTTGTGGCAGATCAACCGGGCATGAACTTTCCATGAACTTTCAAGCAGTTTATGGTGGTTCATGAATTTCCAGACAGACTGTATCCACTCAATCTAAATGTTTGCCAAACTTCAAAGCAACAGGGGGGGTGAAAATTGGGGGGTATGTAGATGAGCATCTGTAGAAAGCCCCCTGTGACCTTGACTTCTCTAATTTGCACAGGATCCATGCTATACACTCTTGAACTTGTCCCTGTCAAAATGACCATCTGTCATTTCCCCAGAAAGCACTTTCCTGAGGGCACCATCTGGTGAGGGGTACCTTGGGCCCCATAAATCAAATCCTCACCAAACTTGGAAGGAAGGTAGAAGACAGTCAACCAGAGATCACCTGCAAGTTTGGTGTCTCTAGTATACCATGGGGCGTTCTACTACATCATGAACCTCACAAACCAAACCAGTTAGTTTGGTGGCTACAGGTTTGTGATATTACGCAGCTCACAAACTGGGCACACTATGAACCAAACTGGATTTTCTCAGTTCATGCCCAATCCCAAAACACACACATGAAGCTGCTTGATACTGAATAAGACCACAGGTCCATCAAGGTCAGTACTGTCTACTCTGACTGGCAGTAGTTCTTCAGGGTCTCAGACAGAGGTCCTTCACATTGTTACCCCAAGACAGCTTTAATAAATAAATATCTTGCCTTTGCTTTGATTGGGGAATTAGCTACAAAGGCAGAACTAGCAAGAGGCTGGGGTATAGCATGGATCTGCTATCAGTTTTTACAGAGACCCTTAGACCCTTAGTTTAAGGCAATGACCAGTCCAAATTGTAACAGAAATGGGTTTTATTTAACTAACTAAGAGTAAGGCCCATTGTGGGAAGAAATACAACAAGCTCTAGAAGGAAGCTCCAGTCCTGGCTGTGGCTGGTGGGGCGGCAGAGGGAAGGGGGAAATAGAGGGAGACAAGCAATGTTTCTTTCCTTCTGCTTAGCTATAAGGCAGGGCTGTCTCAAGTCACTTTGCTGCCCAAGGGGGTAATATGGGAGGACAGCCTCATGGTAACAGATATGGTTCCCTTCACCCTTGACTTATGTTGATTTGGGGTTATGCAGCAGCAGCTAAGGTAGAAAGGTTAAATGAGGAAAGGTTAAAGCACTTAGGGCTCTTTAGCTTGGAGCAATGACGACTGAGGGGTGACATTATTGAGGTTTATAAGATTATGCATGGGATAGAGCAGGTAGAGAAAGAGGTACTTTTCTCCCATTCTCACAATATAAGAACTCATGGGCACTCCATGAAATTGCTGAGCGGTGGGGTTAGAATGGATAAAAGGAAGTACTTCTTCACCCAAAGAGTGATTAACACATGGAATTCACTGCCACAGGAAGTGGTGGTGGCTACAAGCATGGACTGCTTCAAAAGGGAATTAGATAAGCATATGGAGCAGAGGTCCATCAGTGGCTATTAGCCACAAGGTATAGATAGGGACTCTGGGGCAAGTGATGCTCTGTCTTCTTGGTGCTTGGGGGGGGTCAACAGTGGGAGGGCTTCTAATGTCCTGGCCCCACTGGTGGACATCCTGATGGTACCTGGTATTTCTGGCCACTGTGTGACACAGAGTGTTGGACCGGATGGGCCTTTGGCCTGATCCAACATTGGCGTCTCTTATGTTCTTATTTTTTTAATTAACCTGTTTTTTTAATTAATGACAGCATTTGATCAGTTCTTCCGCCTACTAGCAGTTTTATATTATTGATTTTAACTATTTCTTTACTTTATTGTATTTGATTATTTTTTTACATTGTAAGCTGCCTTGAGTTCCTATAAGGTAGAAAGGCAGCTAATAAATGTTTTAAGTAAATAAATAAACATAAAATAAAATTTCATGTGCATTCTCATGAATGAATTACTGCATAACACATTTATGGTTACAAACAAATCAGCTGCCACTCAATTTATACATTTCAACCATGGATTTCCACCAAACTAAGCTCTGGTGTTTTTTAATTGGTCCCCATATTTCTACCACATCACTGGCAGCCACTCAAGCCACTGATTCACAACATATATTGTGGTCACATCATGTGAAGCAAAGTTCAAATCTGTTCATCACTATTCCATGTTTATTTATTCAGCTTCTCTTATAGTGTTAGTCCAGAGGCACACTATATAAAGCCACAATTTAACAGATTACAATCAGAACACTGAAAGCAATACACAATTCATACAAAGGCATTGGTCACTGACCCTTAAAGATAAATTTAATAGCAATAAAAAGGCTTGCCATAGTCAGCCTTCCAAGGGGAAAGAATTCTTCATTGTGAGGACTACCACCTAAGATGACTCTAGTGCTCTGGCTTGAGACACACTTGGTATCTGCAGAAGACCATTCAAACTAGAACTCATGGAATGCAAGAAAGCATACAGAAGGGGGGTTTATTTACATATATGGAGCCTGTCTACTCATCAGTAAGAACACAAGAAGAGCTCTGCTGGATCAAACCAATGGTCTATCTACCGTGTTTCCCTGAAAATAAGACACTGTCTTATATTTATTTTTTCTCAAGACACACTAGGGCTTATACCACAAATGCATAGAAATCCTGCTAGGGCTTATTTTTGGGGTAGGTCTTATTTTCGGGGGAACAGGGTAGTTCAGCATCCTGTCTCACACAGTGGCCAACAAGTTCCTCTGGAGGGCCAACAACAGGGCATGAATGAATTAGAACAGTGCACATTTTGTTGTGAATATGTTCAGCAGTCAATCTTACAGTATTCTACTGTGGCAATCAGACATGAGCCAATCATCTAGTTTGTTCAGTTTGCATTGAATAACCCAAATGCCTGCAAAACAGGTTTGCATTTTCCCCAAAATTGTGCATGTACAAAAATGCTGCTGATCCAAAGGGACAGAGACAGCTATTGATGTTGCTAAGGATTACGGTAAGAGGGTTTTTTTTTAAAAAAAAAGAACCATTTGTTTATAACTGATTTATAGGATTAGTGATTATATTTAAATTGCTGTTTAAACAATTTTCTGCTAACTGAAGCAGTGGCAAAAGAGAAAGAACTAAATCTGGTTGTGTGAGAACACTGATGCACAAAAGGCTGATTGCACTACTTTGTGGTGTTAGGGAGGAATACAGTGGCTCAGCCATGAATTGATTAATGACCAGACAATCAAATATTCAGATCCCTGTTCAAGACTGGAGAACAAGATGTGAGCAAAGCTGGAAGTTGTTTCAGCATCCTTACCATTGGACGTGCCAATATTTACATCTCCAGTTTTACCAGAATTCAGTGTCAATCCATGAGTCCACATCCAGTTCACAAATGTGGTGAGTCATGAATCCGTTGAAAAAGCAGGTACAGTTGAGGATTACCCGGGATTTATTTATTTAAAACATTTTTATGTCACCTTTCCATCCAATCAGGGTCCACAAGATAGCAAACATTACAAAAAATTAGAACATTTAAACAATTAAAAATATATTAGTTGCTGTAGATTTTCTGGATTGTGTGGCCATGGTCTTGGCATTGTAGAACACATAAACAAACAATATTAGAAGGAAGGCCAGTAACCATAACTGGGGGGATGTCAGATGAAACAGAAAAGTCTTCACTTGCTGGTGAATGGCACCCATAGAGGGAGACAGATAAATCTCACTGTGGAGGTAGATCCAAAGGTTTGTGGTACCATGACCAAGAAGGCCCTTTTTGAGGTTGCCACCTGGCTAGCTTCAGATGGCCGGGGTCCAACATACCTAAGGGACCGCCTTTCCCCATATGTTCCCCCACGGGCACTACGGTCAGGGACACAACACCTCCTGACGGTGCCAGGCCCCAAGGAGGCCAGGCTGGCTGCTACCAGGGCCAGAGCTTTTTTAGTGGCGGCTCCTGCCTGGTGGAACAAGCTCCCGGAGGAGATCCGGGCCCTGCGGGACCTTGTGTAGTTCTGCAGGGCCTGCAAGACGGAGCTCTTCCGCCAGGCTTTCAAGTCGGAGCTGCCACCACTACTGTACCATCGTTATGTTACCATCAGTATTGTCTGGCCCTGGGAAGAGAGAACGACAGTGTCGTGTGGAACTGAGAGCATTGAGTAGATGTACCATCTTGTGACGTCATCTTTGTGGAAGATCAGACTGAACAGCTAGAGCACTTATTTTGATGTAAATGTAGTAATGATTTTATATGGTTTTAATTTGTTTTATCTGTTGTGAGCCGCTCTGAGCCCACGCTGCGGGGAGGGCGGGCTATAAATTGAATTTATAAATAAAAATAAAATAAATAAATGGTGGGGGAAACCAAAGCAGGGTCTTCGAAGATAACCGGAGGATAAAGGTGTGTTCATATAGGAAAAGGTGGTCCTGTAGGTATGTTGGCCCAGGCCATACAGAGCTTTTATCCTAAAATAACAAAAACTATTTTTTTTAAAAAAGGTCAATACCAGCACCTTGAATCAGCCCGGATGCATTTTGGCTGCAATATTCTGTACCAGCTGTAGCTTTCAGACAGTCTTCAAGGGCAGTCCCACACATTGCAGTAATCTAGATGTTACCAGGGGATGCAACACAGTGGCCAGATCTTTTATTTCCAAGAAGGGTCACAGCTGGCTCACCAGCCAAAGCTGGTGAAAGGCACACCTGGCCACCACTTCCCAGTGGAAAAACAGGAGGCCCAGGTCCAGGAGCACCCCCAAGCTATGAACCTGTTCCTTTAGGGGGACTGCAACTCCCTCCAGAACAGGGGATAACCGATTTCTTGGATCAGACCCGCCCCCACCAATAGCACTTCTGTTTTGTTGGGATTAAATTTCATTTTATCAGTCCTCATCCATTCCAAAACTGCCTCCAGGCATCTGTTCACACTTTCCACAGCCTCACTGGTATCTGCTAGTAGCATGAGATAGAGCTGTGTCATCTGCATTGGTGGCAGCTTAGCTGAAATCTCCAGATGACCTCTCCCAGCAGCTTTACATAGCTGTTGCAAAGCATGGGGGACAAGATGAAATCTGGGCAACCAGATGCACCACTGCCCACTTCAAGAAAGGAGCAATCACCCCATCTCTTAAGGAGTCATTTTCTGTCTCCTGGACCCAGGCCATCCACTCCCCCTGCGGATTTAAGCAGTCAGGAGGGGCAGTGGTCATAAAAACAGGTGGTAAGTCTCAAACTGACAAGAAGCCTGTCCTAGGGTTGCCAGGTCCTTCCAAGTCCTGGGCAGTGGACTTTCGACGGTGTATTGGAGGGGGCAGGAATGTCCCCAATGTGATGACATAATGCAGAAGTGATACCATCACTCTGGGGACCAGCGCCCCCACTTCTTGCTAAAAGCATTTAAAGGGACTCACACATGCCTGTACTCCAAGTCACAAATTCGCAGCTTGGAGTGCAGGTGAATGCCCCCCGCTTCTTCCCCAAAGCATTTAAAGAGTCCCTTTAAATGCTTTGGGGAAGAAGTGGGTGGGGGGGAGGCTGCACATGCTTTACTCCAAGCTGTAAATTCTTGCCAAAAGCATTTAAAGGGTCCCTTTAAATGCTTTTGGGGAGAAGTGGGGGAGGCCACACACGCCTGCACTCCAACCCATGAAGTCCTTTTAAATGTTTTTGGCAAGAAGTCGAGGGAGGCCTTGTGTGTCTGCACTCCAAGCCGCGAATTCTTGGCATGGAGTGAAGGCGCATGTGGTCACCCATCTCCCTCCCTCCTGCAAGTTTTAAATGTCTCTCCAGATGATCGGCAGGCCACGTGCTCCTGCTGGTCAGCTGGAGGTCCCTTTAAATCTTGTAGTAGGCGTGGCCACGGGTGGTTGTTCTTCGGGCCAGGGCTTCCCCCCACTGGCCAGCTGGCTAGCAGCAAGAAGGAGACCCCAAAATTGGGGAACCCCCACTCGGACCAGGAGTCTGGCAACCCTACTCTGTCCACATCCTCATTCTGGACAAGCTGACAGGTATCCCACACAACTGGACAAATTAGCACCCTGAGATCATCTGATCTTGTTGCTGATAATGTAGAGTCCAAGTCAGAACAGATGCAAGAGATTTTATCCACGAAGTACTTAGCAAAATGATCACAGCAAGCTGCAGTGCAGTCCATCTCCTCCTGTCGGCCAGAACCCAGTAGGCCCCTGATCGCCCAGAAGAGTTCTGAGGGGCCTGTACTGTGCAGTGGTAGGAAGATATTGTTTCTTTGCTGCCATCACGGCCACTGAGGAGGCTTTTGAATGAGCTCTACCTTGTGCCTTGTCTGTGTCACATCTCTTGCAATATCTTCAAAAAGGGCAAAATCTATCTATTTGTATGGATCAGACATGACAGCTAGATGGAAACTCCATGTTTTGAAGCAGTGTACATCTTGTATCATATTCCTTGGGACAAACAAGAGGGGACTTTCATCTTTGTCCTGCCCTGCTTGGAAAGGTATCTGGCTGGCCATTGTTGGAAACACAATGGAAACTACACAGATCCTTGGTCTGTTCCAGCAAGGCAATTTTAATGTTCTAACAGACTACATCAAGGTCTCTGTGCAGTGATCATTACATGAAAACACATCAGAACTGTAATATTTCCAACGGATATTGTCAAACACATCAAGTATATGGAACACCCATGAAAAATATGCAAAAACTCCCAACATGATTTTTAAAAATGCAAGCATAATTTAATACAACACACAGCTAACTTTAATCACAAATACATTTTTTCTTCCCTTCATGCTATCCTCCTGTGACTTTCTCTAATTTAAATCAGTGAGAGGGGTGTTTCTGAAACATTTTTTCTCCCCAGGATTAAATTATTAAATTGCTCATGTCCCTTATTCATCCTTCTCTTAACTCAAGTACCTTTCTGACAGTTGAATACCTTTTTTTTTTGCAGACCTCAGTGTTAGAAAACACCATGATGAGTTGAGAGAATCTTACAATGACACTGTTCTTTGTGAAACAGTTGCACTATGAAGTCATAGTAAAATTATTGATTGTGATCTCCTGGATTCCCCTGAGAGATTCCTTACATTATTTTACATTTCTAGCATGCACTATTTTTTCCCAAATGTATTTCTCATCTCAGAGGAGTCTGACACAATCCTGGAATTAATCAGATCCATCTATATTTTTGATGGGTTAGTGTCCCCTTTTGCCATTTACCCCTCCCAACTTTGTATTTTCTGCAGATCCAATGATCACTGAATTTACATTCTCCTCTTGGCTGTTAACGAGTATATTGATTAATGTTGGCCTCAGCACCAACTCCCATGGGAAACCAATTGATACCACCCTTAGTCTGTTCTGACACAAAGCCATTGATGATAACTCATTGGCTCCTAGGTATTGGGTAGATTTCTATCTGATTATTAACTGAGCAAGGCCATCCAGGTTTTTTTTCCTATTGAATATTCTAAGCATTACTCTTTGTGGCTGAAGAAACACCGATAAAAATATGTGCTGCTGCAATGGTTGAGGGAAATTCTTGTTTCACATCACATACTGAATAAGGCTCATTGTGTGCTAATTATAACATTGTAGCATGCTGTTAAGATGTGGATTGGAAAGTCTTACATGAGTGAAGTAGCTGTAGGGTTATCTTCATTTTTTTTTTCAGACCGGGGCCCTGTGCCTTTTACAACCATATGACTAGTGGAAATTAAACAGGTGAAGCATATGTGCATCACAACATCTCCAGACTGGGAGACTCGTCACTAGATGGATGCTCACTTGCTGTGAAACAGGTAAAGGCAAGTGGATTTTGATTGGGGGGGGAGGGCAGCAGACCTACACGTATGTTCTGTTCAGTGCTGAATGAAATGCAACAGCTACCTGGCAAAACACTGGTGTGATGGCAAAGCAAAATAGGGGAAAGGAGAGAGGTGAGGGTTGCATTAGCCATAGAGCTGCTCCGTCTGAAGCCAACAGCAGCAGTGATGGCTTCTGCTTTTCAGAAAGGTGGCAACACTTAGTGGGAGTAGTGCTGGAAGGAGCTCTGGATGAAGGTCAGGTACAAAAAAAGGTCACAGAATGGTGTTCTATCCTGACCTGGCTCAGTTTTCGGGGTGCAGCAAGGAAGCAGTGGTCTTAGCAAAACGACCTGGCTTGCAACCATGTGGCATTTGTGCCAGGAATTTGTCCCCACCAGGCAGATGGCCAATGGCCGTACTGCCGGGGCTGCCTCTGCCTCCTTTGAAGGAGGAAGAGTGGCCACGATGCTGAATCACAGTATCCGGGCCCTTTTGGGGGTGGAGCCCGTGTGCTTTAATTACCGGCTCCGCTCCCACCTCCTCAGTTGCCACCCTTTTCTTGGCCCACCCTCCCACCCTGATCACTGTACAGGCTTTGGCTGGTTGCCCGTTGGCAGGGGCCGGGTATGAATTTTTGATTCCTGACTGATTGGCTGTGGTCAGGGATGTTTTTTCACCTACCTTGTATAGTCAGTCAGTGGGCTGTGAAATTGGCATAGGGTGGTGCTGTTTTGTTAGGTTGGTCACTTTTGCTGGGCTGGATGAGGGCTAGTGATTGATATGAAGCTAGGGGAGCACCAATTAACAACCCCAGTGTGGGGGCTATGAGCCTGGCCAGATTAGCCTTTGTATTGTGCAACCCGGGGTTTGGAAGGCAGACTGCCTTGGGACTGCATGGATTGATCCTCCACCTAAGTTATATGGCTTGGTGGCTGGATCTCCATGGCATTGCCCACTTGTTGTGCCAGACAGGTGCAAGCCACATATACTGGCTCAATCCGGGGGCAGGGTGGCTCGCTGTTATACAGCTAGGGAGGGGTCAGGAATGACCTCTGGCCTTTACCATGCTGCAAGTCACTTGGCCCTTGCCATTGAGTTACAAGTTAATATGTTAAATAAAGTGGCCCTTAGTTTATCCAACACTTGGTGTTCAACTCTTTATTCCAAATAAGGGGGCAATTGTCTACCACTGTTCTGCCACTTAGCTACAACATCTCTCTCTTTCTCTCCTACTTAGCTCATTTGGGGGGTTCCTGTTCTTCAGCTATTGTTTATATAACACTTCCTCCCCCTCCACACACATACAAACTGACTTACATGGGGAGTTCACACATCTCACCCCTTAAAGAGGTATCTATATATCTAATAGCCAAGGTCCCCTCTGCCTGCAGATATCTAAATCCTCACATCTGGGGCACCTAGGGGGCAAAGAAATTTTCCTGCACACTTGGGGCACTTTCCACATGTGCAGAAAAATCTGCAATGTAGGAAAAACTATAGGGGGGATACTTAAATCCTCCCAAAAGTAAAATAGCGTTCCCTGCACATGTGCAGAGAAAGCTCTAGGGACTGTGCCTCCCTGCCATTGCGGGGGGGGGAGGAGAGAAGGCCTGGTGGCCCGGTGGCTGGGAGCCATGTGGACCTCGCCATCAGTGTGGGGGGGAGAAGGCTTGGCGGGCCGGGCTTCATCATAGGTGAGCCTGGTGGCTGGGAGCTGACGGGCCTTGCCATTGGTGCCGGGGGGCAGGTAAGAAGGCTTGGTGGACCCAGCAGCTGGAAGCCACGTGGGCCTTGCCGTTGGTGCCATGGGGGCAGGGGAGAAGGCTTGGCGGGCCCAGCGGCTGGGAGCCATGCAGGCCTTGCTGTCAGTGCCAGAGGGGAAGGGGAAGAATGCTTGGTGGGCCCGGTGGCTGGGAGCCAAGTGGGCCTCGCTGTCGTTGCCGGGGGTGGGGGAGAAGGTTCACCTGCAGCTGCTTCTCCTCCACGTGGAGCTCCCCCCCCCCCCCCGCGAGTATTGCAGGTCCCCGTTTCTTGTAGATTCTTCTTACAATATTATAATAATGAGTGCAAAGAACAGGAAGTATATACCATCAATACGTCTTCCCATCCAGCAAGATATAACATCTGCAGCCACAACAGAAGCAAGGAGCCTTGCATCTCAAAGACTAATAGATTTATTGTGGCACAAAGCCTTATGGACCGGAGCTCATTTTGTGAATA
The DNA here is from genome assembly GCF_001447785.1 of Gekko japonicus. Classification (NCBI taxonomy): domain Eukaryota; kingdom Metazoa; phylum Chordata; class Lepidosauria; order Squamata; family Gekkonidae; genus Gekko; species Gekko japonicus. The sequence continues at coordinate 875,863 of NW_015171515.1, forward strand.
GGAACTTGTATACAAAAGCTTGTGCCACGATAGCTCTATTATTCTTAAAGGGTGACACAAAACTCTTTGTTGCTTTTGCTGTGGCAGACTGATATGGCCATCCCTCTGGAATTAGCCATAATAGCGTTATGGAGCGTATGACTTGGCCGAAGTTCTGTTCCTAACTGCATCACAGGTGGTTCCTTTCCCCCCTTTTCCAACAGACTCAGATATTTTTGTCATGTTGTTTCCTTCACGTATTCTGAGTGACAAAACTATCCAAAGGGGAGTAGCTGTCAGAAATGACTTAGCGGTAGACAGGGCTGATTACTTCTAAATGAAGTTCTGAGCTGCTGGTACATGAAATGGAAGTTTTCTCTCTCTTTTGTTAAATTCCTCCCTTTGTGCTCTCCTTCTCTTATTTGAATCCAAGCCACAGTTATCAACTTTGTCTCTCCCTCCACACAGAAGTTAGGAGTTCTTTGGATGTTTACCATCAGATAAAAGGCAGTCATTTGCCTCTTCCATGGTGTCACTACTAATTTCCACACAGTCAAACCTGCTGCTAATTTATTTACTGAACACTGAGGCCCTGGTAGCAGAGGCTGCCATTGAAACTGCTTTTTGGCCTTCGGCTTTTGTTTGTTGACAGCCTGATTTCCCAGTAGGCCATTTCCACCTGTGTTTCTGTTGTTTTTAGCGCATGTCTGTCTTTCTTCTTCCCAGTGACTGTCTCCCAAATGGCTCCTGAAGGTGTTTCTCATCTTCACATTTTCTCTACGACCCCCTCCGCCCTCTCTTTTTCCTCTCATCCCCCTCTCTTTTTCCAGCAGTAAGGACTTCCAGCTTGGCTTTCAGTCTCTCGACACTTAGCAGTTGTCTACAATCGTTCAGTCCCCTGGGGCACTAATTTTTGTTTCAAGGACAAGATTCAAAAGAGTTTGCTACACACAGGTTGCAGAGTGCACCTTCAGAAGTACCTTCAAATAGGGATCAGACATTTGAATATATGAGTTCCTGGAAATCAGTTTTAAAATTGGAATGAAGGCCTATTAAATATAGTAGGAGGAAAGACATTATTTTGAAAAGATGCATTTTCTAAAAGTTTAAATTTTGTTTTCCCACTCCCTTGACACAGGCTGGAAATAGGAATTAGGAAGACAGGCATTTTCCTTTGAGTTCATCCATATCAAAGGGAGAGAGCTGTCAGGATGAAAATGATTCAGCAAGTGGTCAGAAGCTCTGAAGTACAAGTGAATAAATTTATTGAGATGTTGCAGATGTGAAATAGATAGATGACAGATACAAACATACACATATATAATACAATACACATATTACGTCTGCAAGCTGAATGAGGAATGTGCACAAATTCCAGTGATTGTACTTATTTATATGAAAGTCAGCAGAATAACAACATTCAGAAGTGCTTTTGCACATTGCATGGTCAACATGTTGTTGAGAACATAAGAAGAGCCCTGTTCTGGATTACTCTGGTCCAGATATAGATGTGCACTTAGAAGCCCTAGGCATCTAGTTAGCTTTCCCCAGATCCTAGTCAGACACACACCTCAGTAATACTATAGGTTCATTCTGGGTATAGTACACAAGTAAATACTATTAAAGAATCTCTGCTTCCATTCTATTGTGTTCTTAACAGAGGCTAGATGGCCATCTGACAGCAATGCTGATTCTATGAAGTTAGGCAGATCATGGGAGGGAGGACAGGAAGGGTTGCATCAGTGCTTAGTTCTTGTGGCCCTTTCATACACACCCAGGGAAATGCTGATAGCCATGTCGGAGTCAGGAAGCAATTTTTCTCCAGGCCAATTTGGCTGGAGATCCTAGAGTTTTTTGTCATCTGCTGGGCATGGAACAGGGGTCACTGGGGGGGTGAGGGGGAGGTATTTGTGAATTTCCTGCATTGTGCAGGGGGTTGGATCAGATTACCTGGAGGTCCCTTCCAATTCCATGATTCTAAATCCACAAAGCGTTATACCATCCATCCACCATTGTTACATAGATAATTAAAGGAGAGCAATTACATGAGTCCATAAAATTTTCTTACCCCAAAAACTAACTGGGTCACAGGCAAGGACCCTCTTCTGAGAAGAAGCTGACAATCAATACAACTTCCTCTATTTATAGGATTTTAAAATCATCTCCTCACAATAGCTGACAGTCCCACTTGATTATGGTACACATTCTTGGTTAACTCATTATCTTTTAACACCATACAATGTTATCTATACTTAAAATGTCTTCTTAGAATACAAATAAAATGTTAATTCATTCTTGCTACTTTTTATCTTAGTTTATTTAAAAAATGATGATTACAAGTTTGTCATACATATGAATATCTTTTGGCCCTCAACCAATTCTCCCATTCTTGAACCATATTTTCACTTCTGTGAAGGTGGACATTCTTGTAATTTTCAGACACTTCTGAACTTGGGACCGAACAAATTATGTCTATTTTTAAAGTATTTTTATTAAAAGTTTTTCATACATATATAAAAAAGAACAAGAAGGAATATAAACAATAGAAAAATTAAAAAGGAAAAGCAAAAAAAGAAAATATAGCGGAGAAACATATTTTTACAGTTTAACCAATTCCAAAAATATCTTGGCAACAAAGCAAAATATAATCACTTATTACAACAATCCAACTTATTCCTCTTAATCATAACCTTTCACGCAACATCTTTCCTCTATATTATATAAAATTTATTTACATACCCTTACTCATCAAATCCACAGATCATCAACTCATTTTCATCTTTTGCATACAGAAAGTCAATAAGGGGCTTCCAGCTAGCAATAAAAGTAGATAATGTCTTTTCTTTAATTAAAGAAGTAAGTTTAGCCATTTCTGCTAATTCCAACATCTTCAACCACAATTCTTCTATTGTAGGTATTTTTTTATAGATTTCCAGTTCTGTGCATAGTTCACTGCTGTTCCATGACTATTTTCAAGTTGTCTGTCCATCAGTCCCAACAGAAAAGCTTCCAGTTTCATTTCTATATTCATCATTAATATCTTCTGTATTTGTAAATATATTTGTAAAAATATAATTTTTACCTCAGTGTTTCTAAATCTTGACTTTTCCTATATATATTCCCTGCCTGTTAAATAAAAATCTTTTATTCTTTTAAAAAAGTTATACAGTCTCAAGTTCCATTTCAAAGGGTTTAAGAGAAGAGACGTCCTGTTTTTCCCTCAGGTTTTTCTCCTGGGTCCAAAGCCAAACTATATCTCTATCAAAAGTTGGGACAATCAAGTCTTTCAAGACAAAGAAGAAATACATGCTACTGGGAGGTGGCTCAGTAACAGAAAGGACCTAAGTTTTGGCGGCTAAAACCTGCCTGGGAGTTGGGAAGCGACAGGGGTCTGTCATTGTTATTCTTCAGTTGGCGTCCATGTATGCGTGTTCCCCTAGCAATGTATGAAATTTGCTTTAGGAAGACTAGATATTTTCCAGGTATGCCATCAAGAAAAAAGATGTGTCATCTTATTTGCATTCGTAACATGTATGTACAGTTATAAAAATATGTTTGTATATAACATTGGGGGGTTGTCTTACATCCAGGGTCATCTTCCTTTTAGTTATATACAAAAAGGGGAACCCGCAATACTTGCAGGGGGAGCTCCATATGGAAGAGAAGGAAGGAACCGCAGGTGAGCCTTCTCCCCTTCTCCCCTGCCCCCCGCACCAACGGTGAGGCCTGTGTGGCTCCCAGCTGCCAGACCCACCAAGCCTTCTCCCTCCTCCTCCCCCCCGGCACTGAGGCCTGAGCTTGGCCCTCCAAGTGTTCT
>NW_015171515.1:879692-880619 GCF_001447785.1 Gekko japonicus
TTCCCTCTCCCCCCCCACCCGGTGGCAAGGCCTTAGCTTGGGGGGAGAGGCCTCCCGAAGGGGATTTTTTATTGCATTTTTTAATAGACTACAAACTACAACGAAAAATTGGGAAAGGGTAAGTACATCTAGGGAGAAAGGAAAGAAAACCACTACTAACTAAAACCCCAAGTATAGGAGATCATAACAATACTTTATATAAATGTTAATCTTAAATTGCTAGTATTACTTTGAACACAGTCGGTTACGCTAAGTTTTTTTCTTTTTATCCATTGATTTAACTGTTTAAGAGAGCCCCCAGAGCATCCCATAATAAAACCAACATTTTAAGGCACAATTCAGAGTCGTTCAGCTTTCATTTTTTCTTATCTTTTCTAATCCTCAATTTATATGTACGTTTAGGGGCAGCCGCCCCCTTATCAGAAAGAGAGTCCTCGTCGGAAGACACTGAGTCCAATTTGCCACTGGATTTGCTGTCATCTTCTTTGTTCTCATCCTCTTCTGTCTCTCCCAGCTGCACTCTCAGGAACTCACGTGCTTTGGAAACAAAGTCAATCTTTTCTTTTTTATTGTGTAGTTATTTATTTATTTATTTATTTATTAGATTTGTATCCCGCCCTTCCCAGGTGGGCTCAGGGCAGCTTCCAACATCGGCAAATGCCATAACAAACAGTTAAAACGGTATAAAACAATCAGTAAATAAAGTGCGGTGCTCTAGATATTAACTTATCTAGTTTGAAAATGATGTATTCTGGAATTAACCATCTGTAAACAATGCTGTTTGTTTGTAGAAAAAGGATTAGATCTTTATATTTCTTTCTCTTTTGCCTTATTTCAAATGGAATGTCTTTTACAATCCTAATGGTATTGTCCCCGATTGTCAAGGGTGTTCCTGTAGTTGCTTTCAGGATAGAATCCCTCACATGT
>NW_015171515.1:880657-885960 GCF_001447785.1 Gekko japonicus
ACCAGATTTGCTTTCTCCATTTGCAGCTGTAAAAGTTGTGATTCTTCTGCAACTTGTTCCATTTCCAGATTTTGCCCCTTTTTCTTAACTTTTTTAGTGTTGGCGTCTATTTCCTTCACCTTTTCAGCCGTTTGCACCGATATTTTAAAGACTCAGTCAGTTGGAGCTGCTGAGATGCCAGATTGTGATTTATTGTTGTCAACTGTTTCTTGATGTTAGTCATCTCATCCAGCAGGGGCGCAAGGAATCTGCCAACGTTTTAGAGAACTCAGTGGTCTCTTCCGGTCGAGGGCTCAAGATCCCGGCTGGTTTCACTTTTGCTGGTTTGTCTTTCTCTGCCCTCTTCCCTGCCATCTTTATGGATTGTTTACTTTTATGGAAACTCGCTAAAGTCTCTGAAATACGCCCTTACGCTTATCCACACTCTGGTAAGTCTCTCAAAACAGATTTCAATGCTTTTTCTTCCACTACCTCCTTGGTATTTCATTGTTTAGTTCATGTGTATGGGAGGAGCCCCTCCCCCGCTCACTTTTTTGCCATTCCCAGGGGGTAGCTTTCTTTTTAAATTCTCGTTTCACTTTAACCCGACTCACAGTTCATTGTTGGTCATACAACCTTGCTCGGCACACGTTCAAAATGCTCGATCTCTGACACTTATCCCAGTCAGCAGCTCTAGATCCATACGGACCCTCAGCGGCAGGACTGTCGGGGCGGAGGAGCGCCTCAATTCCCCCGCATCGTGCTGGTGAAGAGGTCGCCCCTCAAAAGCCCCATGGCTAGGAGCATTTTGCCAAGACTCCGGGGGGGTAGTGACCCGTCTCCCCCCCCTTCCCGCTGGTGTGCAGATCACATCCCCAGGAGGTTGGAGATGCGTCCGCCAGCGTATCACCATAAACCGGAAGCCTCTGCTATTAGATATATAGATTGTATATATGAAATGTTTGCATTAATTGAGAAATGTAGGTGATGTCTTTATTTTTTCAGAATCCATTGCTGATTATTCAGGTTGACTGGGTAATGTTCGAGATCCCTGACCTATGGGGTGCACATTCTCTTTTATTTCATGTGAATGTCCACAAACACTAGTGTTGATGCACATTCAATTAATACTAACCACGACTAAAACCCACAAACAAACACACAGGATAGAAGCACTTGGCATTAATATTTTAAACATTATTCATTATTTCTCTTTGTAGATCAGAAAAAATACCCACTTCTGCCAGAAGCTATGTGTTGTTATATCATTTATACTACAACATAGTAACACAAAGTTGCCTTGTATGTAGTCCCTGTGCAGGTTTGCCCCAACTCCTTTGTAATATAGAATGTGCTTTTAATTTAAGTCACACCTAAGTTGCAATTGAAGTTTCATGGTCTAGATAAGGCTGATGATTGCTATCACAGTCCATCAGACCAAGATATTCTCTGGGACCACCTTACCACTAAAATTAGCCTCCTTGCATTCATAACACACACAACACACTTGATTAGAGCAGTTATGTTGCTAATATCTGTCAAGAGCACTTAGCCTGGCATCCAGAGTTATCAGGGCAACTTGGGGTTTCAGAATTTTGTAACCCTAATTCCCCTATCTCTTGATAACCTTGCAGGAGGCCAGGTCTCTCCCTCCCCCAGCACTGCCTGCCACTGCCCAGTTGGGTAGCAGGGGAACAATAGCTATGGAAATTTAATGGGGCAACTGGTGTCACTGTCACCTGAAACCATGCCATCACAGAAATGGTGTAATCACATAAGGCAATGCCTGGAAATGTCACAACTTGGCTGGTAAGCCGCCCCCCCCTCTCACACATACACACCAGTTTTCTGCAAGTTATCTGCAGTTTTTTGCAAGTTGTCAGCCTTGGGCTCGCAGCCCTATGATGGGTCTGAATGTTTGGATTAAGCACTTATGGTTTTACATACAGTTCCTACGAGCTTAGAAGAATCAAGGGGGTCTCACTCACAGTCTTATCTGAAGGATTTCTGCAGCTGCAGAGGCCTTATTTTTTAAGGTCTAGATTCTCTTACAGCCTTCTGAGTGTATTCAGAACTGTATACTCTACAGTTAATGTAGAGGATTGCTACAGGGGGGCAACCAGGGGTCTTGTTGTAGAAAAAGAGCTGCCGGAGCTCATTAGCATAACTCATTAGCATAACTTATTTGCATATGCCACGCCCCCTGACATCACCGGAAGTGACAGAAGGCCACACACCCTGACATCACCGGAAGTGTGTCAGAAGGCCCGGCTACTTACCCTCCTGCTTCATCCTCATTCCCAAACGGAATGAGGATCGAAGCAGAGGGCGGGGTAAAGAAGGGGGCGGGGCTTCACCACGTGACCGCCCCGCCCTCTAGAGGTTCTCTTCCGGAGCTCCGTACCTGAGAGCTCCCCCCTGACTAGAGCCCTGGGGGCAACAAACAGAATGTTTACTGAGTTAAAGTAGAAATGCTGCTAACTCTGGTGTGGTCTGGTATGGTCATAGTCTGGAATTCGATTGTAAGTCTGGGAGAATTCTAAGCCCAACTTGGACATTAGTAACCCTAGGTATGTATGCTTACTATATGGCAACTCAAACCTATCCATGACTTCAGCAGCTAACAAAATAAGGGGAATGGCAAAGACTGAAAATCTGCCTCATTCATTGCTAAACAAGAGATCACCACCATTTAGTGTGACTGTTTTTCAATACACAGCAACATAGGCTCTGACAGGCCTTAGGATGGGCACAGTGTAATAGATGCATGCAAGCACTTCAAATCATAGGATTGGGATATTTTGATTTTCAAAATACCAAAGATTTTGTTAGTACCACTGTAATAGTTAACATTCTAATATACATTTTCATGTCTTCATCCACACCGCAGAGGCTTCCCAAGAAGTAAAACAAAGTAAAAATAATTTAAATCCAGCACACTGTTAAAATTGCTGTTCATCTTGCATTTCAATTATGTCACTTTGAGAAAAGTACTTATCATATGCTGTGCTACTACAACTGATGATCTGCTGTTTTATTGTTACCATACCACAAATGTCATTTGGTACTTTCACTCTCTTTTTTTGTATTCAAGTTTTAGCTGTTATTTAAGAGATCAAAGTTAATTATCACTAAGGAGATCACTTTACCTATCAACCCACTTCTGTAACCCCAGTAATGGTAGCAGAAGCGTTATGCTAATCAGTTGTTTAATTTGCATAAATTACCACTAGAATGATACTTTTTTCTGCATGAAAGTAGATCTGTTGGCAAAGCTCTTCAGAAATAAAGAGAGGGAGAATAAGGTTAAATTCAAGAGTTGATAAATAGAATATAGCATCCAAAATAAGATTTCCCCAGATTTTAGATCTGCATTACAAACTTAAAAGTGGTGCAGCTCCAAGCAATGAGTTAATGTATTATTTAGATACAAAAATATTTATATTCCACTTTCCCCACTTTTTACAGAGATTTAGAGTGGCTTACAGCAGCATTGTAAACAGGTACTTGACAAAGAATTAAAAGCTGACACATTGAATACAAACAAAGAAACTATCCCAAGGTCTCTTTCCTACTATTGAATACAGCAAAACTTCAACCTCTACTAAAATTTCTTTGGAATAAGATAGCTTTACATTGTCTCCAAAAACCCAACCAGAAACTCCTTAGCTTTTCATGAATCACTCAGTCTGCAGCTGATCTAACAACTTTGAGAGAGGCAGAACCAAAGCCAAGCTTTGAGATCTAAGTTGGCACAAAGCTTCACACCAGGAGAGATGGTATTTCAAGTATGTGGGTCTCAGGTCCTATAGATCTCTAAAGGTGAGATCAGTAACTTGAATTTTTCCTAGAAGGATACAGAAATTCAATGTAGCTGCCTTAAAATGGGACTAATATATTCACACAGAATAACACTTCAGGATTTGACTGCAAATGTGCAGTCAAATGTTTTATGTGCAGAGAGGTATCAACCTGCGTTTATATGTAAAGAAAATCTGAAGTATCAAATACTGATATAGATATAAATATATCCATGTTTAAAATTTACTTTGACTAATGGTGGTGGATTGTTGCAGGAGAATATATTAGTCATATTTCTTTCCATCTTTTCACTGTCAACAAATCAAGCCATTAATAAGCCACTAAAATCAAAGGATTTTGAAGGAGAGAAAAAAGGCAATACCCATTCCCATACTAATGAGCCATGAATAATTAAGGGTGACTAGATCTGTTTAAAGACTCTGAGAGCTACACTTTTGTCATAGAGGGTTAATGCTTCTTAGAAACTTCCCTGGAATCCAATAGGCAAAGAGTTTCATAAGTGTGGACTTTCAATAACAATTACAAAGAAATCTGTCCTGAAATCTGTTCTGATGTAATCTGAAATCTGTTCTAATACAGATTGCTGAGATTTCATCCTTCCCCAGGGACTGATTGAATCATGCAGTAGCCATGGATAGCAAAGAGCACTTTATTGAGTGTAAGTTCAATAAAGTAAGAACATGAGTACAGCCCTCCTGGACCACAGGAAAAAATCCAAGCCCAGTGTCCTAGACTGTTTCCAAAAACAGTTAGTCAGAAGCTGGGAAGCTCACCAGAAACTGTCTGTTCTAAGCATCTGAACAAAAAAGTTCCATTTAGTTCTTAGGGCTCCTCAACATGACCTTCATGAATTTGTCTAACCCATGGAGAAAAAAAGGAAACACCTGCCAGTGATCATCATATCATTCATCACAAGAAAAGTAAGGAGGATCAATGTGTAGGGATGAACAAAGTGTACTGTGGATTTAGGCATAAATGAAGGAATGAATTAGTAAGCAGCAGCAAACGTAGTACAGGTAAGGTAGAGGAAAGTACAAAACTGGATGAATGCAGGAGAGAATGATCATCAAGCCACATGGCTACCTGGAAACTGGATGAGGAAAGAAACCAAGTAGGGATGGTGAAAAGGCTCTCAATTTCTTTTTGTTTTATATACATTTACAAGAAAGGGGACCCGCGAAAATCATGGGGGGAGGAGCGGGGGAGCTCCACACAGAGCAGGGGAGGACGAAGAAGCAGGTAAGCTTCCCCCCATCCCGTCGGTTTCCCGTCTCCTCCAACCCCCCTCCACTACCATCCCCGGCTCGCCAGGGCCCCCCCAGTCTCTCTTCCCCCCCCGGCTCCCCAGTCTTTCTCTCTCTTCCCCCCTGCTCCGAAGCGAGGCCCGCATGGCTTGCAGCCGCTGGGCCTTGCTAGTCTCTCTCTCCCCCCCCGACTCCCCAGTCTCTCTCTCCCCCCCCTGCTCCGAAGTGAGGTCCGCGCGGCTTGCAGTTGCTGGGCCT
>NW_015171515.1:885979-893120 GCF_001447785.1 Gekko japonicus
CCCCCGGCCCCCCAGTCTCTCTCTCTCTCCCCCCGCTCCGAAGCGAGGCCCGTGCAGCTTGCATCCGCTCGGCCTCGCCAGTCCCTCTCTCTCTTCCCCCCCGAAGCGAGGCCCCCCCAAGTGGCGGCGGCGGCAGTCAGGGAGTTTGCAGAGCGTTACCTGCGCATGTGCAGGGGATGCTCTGTCACGTTTGGGGGGATTTAAGTATCCCCCGATATTTTTTTCGGGTTTTTAGATTTTCGTGCACACCTGGGGACTGCCCCAAGTGTGCACGAAAATCTCCCTCCCCCCCAGGTGCCCCCGATGCACGGATTTAGGTATCCGCATGCAGGGGGCGCCTTTCGGTATTAGATATATAGATAAGCAGGGAACCTGCAAGGACTTGTGGGGGTATCTCATTTTCTCCTCCCCCACTATTTTCTCTTTTCCTCCCCATAGCAGCCTCAGAAAACTATGGATCAGTTGGATGGTGACAGCTGTTGGGCCAGGCCCAGTTGTATGGTTGGGAACATGCAAGGCCTTGTGTGGACACCTCACTTCTCCCTGTATCTCCCTCCCCATACTATATCCTATTCCCCTCCTCCTGGCACCCCCCTATTGTCTCTGCTTTTTCTGCCTCCTTCTCTTCTTCTCAGCCATTCACCAAACAACTTTTTATCTGTCTCCCATTTTCAGCTATATGGATTATTTATTTATTTCATTTATATCCTGCCTTTCTTCACTACTTTTACCCCAACACCTTTGTTTTGTTTAAGATGTTTGCCTTTTATTTTGTATTAGCAGGATTTAGCAAAAAGGCAGAGTTGGCAAGAGGTGGGGTAGAGAGTGAAATCTGGCTACCAGTGTTTATGGAGATCTGTCCCTTTAAACCCTTTTTAGAGGCAACAACCAGGCCACTATTAAAAGGGAATAAGTTTATTATAGACAAATAGCAGAATTTAAATGTATACTCACAGATTGAAGAGTACAGATTGAAGAGTATACTCACAGATTGAAGAGTAGGAGCCGCCGCCACCACTATTCCACCTGTACCGCTATGTCCTGGCATATTAACATCTGACTGCCTGGCCCCCAAGGGCGGAACGAAGCGCTGGACACGGCTCCGAGGGTAAAATCACAGGACGCAGCTATGCGAGGATAAGATCTTCCCGTCTTGTTAAGTGTGTGATGATTTTATTGTAATTTATTGTAATGTATTGGTTTTAAATTATATGTTATTGTTTTAACACGGCACACAGTGCCCCCTTGTTAGCCGCCCTGAGCCTTCGGGGTAGGGCAGGATATAAATGTAAACATAAATAAATAAATAAATAAAATATTGGGGGGAAAGGAGGTAGCAGACCAGTATGAGGGAATGGGGAGTTTATGGGGTGATATGCTACCAATCTTGAAGACCTGGCTAAGCGTGAGAGTCTGGAAAAAGGAGGTATGTGACAATGACCAATGTGCCATGCACAAAGGCCTAATATGTATCAGGAGTGATAGCTACTCCGGGTGCCCAAGCTCAATTACACTGAGCATGTGGTGGACTGGGTATATTTATACCCCAAAATGTATCCCGAGGGTATGGTGACATAGGTGAACTACTGTGACAATGGTGTGATGGGATTTATGTTGCTAGACAAAAGAAGTCCCAAGTACCAATCACAAAAGGTGAGATGTTTCCTAATAGATGTGAGAATGAGGCTAGATGGTGGTTTTTCATTTGAAGCTGAAAGTTAATGTTTTCTTTGATAGCCTGGAATAAAGCAGGGGAAATGTCGATGCAGGACAAGCAGTGGAAGAGTCTGACAGGAATGAGGGGATTAGCCAGAAGGGAGAAATACCACTGAATCCATAGTGTGAGAGGATTTGAGACAGGAAATTGCTTACAAACATAATCCATTCATACCAGAGGAGATGGGCTAGATGTGTTGTCTTTCTGTCTGCATCTTGCCAAACAATAGGCAGCGTCTTAGCCATTAGTTGTGAAACCTTGGGGGTAGAGGCAGTGACTATCCAGCCTTTGTTCCACAGAGGAGTAGAGAGGATGGAGGGGGGGATACTTGGAGGAATTTGGCAACTTTGTTACCCATGTCATGAGCCTGTGTCTCCTGACAAGACAATGCCTCTTAGTCTCTTTAGCAAGGCACCATTTATGCCAAGCCTGGCTATTGGGGTGTAGTGCTGTTAGGGGACGCAAAGATTCTTCAAGGTTTTGGGGTGTCTTTTCTCCCATGGAAAGACCACCCCTGTTGGAGAGCTGTTGCCACTGTTACACTATGGTGACCTCTCCTCATTTTTATCCTCACAACAAATCTGTAAGGTAGGTTATGCTGAGAATATGTGACTGGCCCAAGGTTGCCAAGTGATCTTCCATTTTTTTTAGAAGAAATTTTATTTCATAATACATAAAAGTCATTACACAAGTTTAAGTACACCATCAGAAACCTCCACATTTTAACAAAAGGGAAAAAAAAGAAAAAGAAAATACAGGGTTAAGCCAAGATTAAGGGGAAAAAACCATATCTTTGTAAACTGGATTATTCAAAACAATATCTTCTTCAGACAGAAATTGGATTAGTGGAAACCATATTGCCATGAAATTATAGTGGCTAGTGATCTTCCATGGTTGTCTGGTGATTTGCTGGGTCTCCCAGATCTGAATCTCTAACCACTATAACACACTGGGTTTTGAGGGATGGCTGCTATTGAACAGGCTGGGTAAACCATGCGAGTTGGCTGACAGCAAGTAGCCTTGTGGTTGCTGCCAGGCCTGGCCCTGTATAATCTTCCCTCATAGGCCAAATCAACCCTAGAAAGGGCCCTACCTCCGTCCTCCTACATTTTACTGGGGAAAAAACCCAAGCATGGAAGACCAGCAGCAATACTGTTGTGGTAGCCTAGCAACAGCCACCAAGGGCATTCATTTCTTAAAGCTATAGGCCTTCCTTTTATCATTTAGGGGGAATTTAACTCCTACAGTGCATTTTGCAATGCATTTTTTAAATTTCAGATATTTCTGCAAACCTGGGGCGTTTTCAAGTTTCTAAAGATCTGTCTTGTCTGTTCATGGTTCTGGTTTCCAGGTTTAACTATCCACATATTTGGCCACTTTGAAAATTAGATATATTGATATTTTATCAACAGTTTGTTCTCTGCTTAATATGTATTGCATATTGGACAAGTTTTATTTGTAATATATACAATATTTATACATACAAGCTACACCATTTGTACATATATGTATAATTCTGATGTACAAATAACACTGAACAATTCCTGTAGTTTTTGTGGGAAAACATCAGAATGAAGAAACAGAAAATGACAGAAAATAAACCAAGCAACATGGGTTTGTTTTGCACAACAGAGAAGTGAAATTGAGCATGGGTTTCCATGTTGAAAACTTTTTAAAAATATATTCCTATAATCTAGCCCATAAATTCTGTGGCTCAGTATATAGGTAAGTGCATCTAAGTCGGGGGGGGGAGCATTCTATGTCATATGCTCTAGAATCATTATGCAGGTGGGACAGAGACACATGAGCCACCATGCTCAGTCTTACAGCTTTGCTCCTTTTAATCCCTTCTGCATGGCTCATCAAGCAACGCTAACAGAATTGTCTCTGCCAGGCAGGTCAAGCACCTTTGAGGCATCCACCAGTACACGTTGTGTAGATGTTAAATATGATAAATAGCTCCTAGGCTGTGTGATTGCATAATGCTAGCCACACAGTCATTCACCTGTCTATCAAAAGAACTGCATTAAAGTTTGAGTTCCCTTCCCATGGGCCTGGAGAACACAGATGGAGTGTTAGTTGATAGTCTTTTCATATTCTTCTCAACAGTGGGCTAAGTGCAAGGAGGTTAAACAGAAGTCCCTTTTGCTTAGTAATCCATTAGCTAATGGGTATGTAAGCCCGTCACGATGTTCTGTTTATTCCTTAACACCATTAAGGAACACCTGCTGTGTGGCAGAACTCACCTGACAAAAAAGAGTGATAGTTGAAATAAAATATATATTAAGAGCTGTTGGGAAGTTGCTGTGCACTGTTCAAACACTCAGAGGGCATAACCAGAAAAGGAGCAAAATGTTACACACTGGTATGTAACAGTCTGATAGAAATATCACTGCTTATCATTCACATGGTCTGTAGGCTGTGATAATTTAGCTCTTCATCTGCTAAGTGGTCTTTTCCCAGGGCTATGCCCTGGATTCTGTATCTTCCAAATCCTTCCCTACTTAAGCAACTTAATTCTTCCCTTGTATATCCCTTCCCTTTTGCACTTTGAGATCTGGGAGAAAATCTTTGGTCCAGCTCAGTCAGAGAAGTGAGAACATCGGCTAGGAAAAGGACACTTGGGAAGGAAGCTATCAAGAAATTCCATGGGGACGTCATCAGTTGTCACCCCAGTATCAGCCTCACCAGATCTCCTGGGCAACACCGTTGAAGTATACAATGGACATATAAGCATCGCTTTCTATCAAAAACCCATTAGACATAATCTACATGCTTCCAACTACCATCTGCAATGTATAAAGCAATCCATAGTCTACAGTTAAGCATTGCCATGACAGTTGTTCTGATCTCAGACACGAACAAGCACCTGGGGGATTTACAAAAAAAAGCATTTTTTGGATTACAGTACCCACCCACTAAAGTAAAGGAGCAAGATCAACAAAGCCAGATGGCTACCCAGAGCCAGCCTGCTACTAGACAGACCCAGAGGATCAACAACAGAACTTCTGTTGTTGCCAGTTACAGCTTACCATTTAAACTATTTCAATGCACCATTAAGAACCTACAGTCCCTTCCTGGGTAACAATATTTCTCTTTCACAGGCTTTGAGTGGCCAGCCTTTCCAACTTAAAACTCCTCTCTCACCAACAACCATGGATCATCCTACAGAGAATGAATGCAAATCAGACATAAGAAATCACAACATTCAGAAACCAGTGAAGGGAATTTGTAATCTTCCTAGACATTTTATTACAGACCTGAAAGTAACTGTTAACTGTTCTTAAAAAAATGACCAAAGGAATATGCAACCTGAAAGTACTGAATTAGAATTCATCAAACAAATAAAGCACTACATGTCTATCACCATCAGTGATGGCCTCAGACCTCCTTCCCAGTCCCTATAACTGGGGTTGGTCTTCAGTGGCTCCTTGCTGGCCTGTGCCTTAGTCCTTTTAAAAATGTCCCCAACACCACTCTCATACCTCTGTGCCTGCTATACTTCTGATGCTCCCAGTTCCCCTACGCAGCCAGTAGGTCTGGCAGCAGTCCCTACTGCAATCCAGCCCTGGGACACCTTCTCCGGCTGGGGACCTGCTCTGCTCCTGGAGCCTCCCTTTTCCTTCCGTGGGGTCTACTGACTTATTTCTCACCATGCTGGTTTATTTCTTGCCATGCTGCCAGAAGGGCCCCACTACCAGCTGAACTCTGTGAGGTGGCCCAATCAGCCACAATGTCATCCTGGCTTAAACAGAGATTTTGATTTCCTTACTTACTACAATCTCTAATGGCTCTGTGGGACCCGCTTTTTAACACTTTTAATTGGCTGTTCATTACATGTTTTATTAGACTATAACCTTGTATCAATATCAGTTAATTTTCACTTATGTTACTTGCTTATCTTTTCTAACCTCTGACCTGCCTCACTGTCCAGCATATGTAACTGGTAATTCTGTTGATTTACAATGTGATTCACACTGGACCTTTCTACATAAACTTCTCCATTTTCTTAAGGTTCCCTGGCAACCAGTGATAGGGTTTGGTGAGAAATTACTTACAAGAAGTTCTTACCATAGAATAGCTAGTGATTCCTAGAGCTACCCAGATGTGACAAGGAATCACCAGAATGTTTGCAGTAAAAACTAGAGTTGCCAGGTCTGGGTTGGAAAATACCTGGATACTTTGGGGGTGGATCCAGGAGAGGGTGGGGTTTGGGGAGGGGAGGGGGCTCAGCACGGTAGAATGCTATAGAGTCCACCCTTCAAAGCAGCCATTTTCTCCAGGGGAGCTAATCTCTGTCAACTGGAGATAAATTGTAAAAGCGGGAGATCCCTAGGCCCCAACTGGAGGCTGGCAACCCTAGTAAAACTGGACATTCTTGCCATAGAGCTTCCAATGATTCCTAGAGCTACCCCTTGTCACTTCCAAGTAGCTCCAGGAATCACCAAGAACTCTATGATAAGAACTTCCTTATTTTTCATTATAATTTTTTTTCCTACTGCTGCTTCCTGGGGAGCCCCCACTATCTTTGAGACCTTGGGACCTTTCCCCCTTACATTAAGAATTTACACTTGAAAGATTCATTATGTAATTCATACCAAGCCTTGGCTCCTCTTCTCCTTTCCATAATCTTCCCCATATGAATTTCCAGTATGATTTCCCCCTCAAATATCTATCTGAGTGAGATGCGACCCACAAAAGCTTATATAGAGGGAGGGAAATTCCTCTGTCTCCCTCTATCAGTATGTTCCACCAGGAAGTGAAGATTTATTTGTTTCAATCAGTATAACCCCAATAACAGTTACTGGCCCACCTCCTTGGTTCTGGTATTCTTTGATTATGGGTATTGGGTTTTTATGGGTTTTTATTGTTATTTTACCATTTTAAATATTGAATTCTTCAAATGTGTTAATGTTTTATATGTGCTGCACTGGGGACCCTCATCAGATGGAAAGGCAGCTTGAAAATATTCTAAATACATCCATACATCCATACATAAATATTGAAATAAATGTTGCTCGACCTTAAGATGCGACTGGACTTTTGTTTTGTTTTGCTAGAAAAGTGACCTTTACAGCTGTTATGCTGAGGCTCCAGAATGAGGCATTTCAATGAATCTCACTTTTACATATCAGAAGCAGTGCAAGGTGCATCATTTCACAGTCTGGCACTGAGTGTGAGAGTGTTGTATGGGCCCAGAGGAGGCCTGGTTGCAGTATGCATCTGCAAACAATCCCACCAGGCTCAATAGAACTCTGTTACCCTGTTGTCCTCTCTTCACTGGCAGCTATCTAGTCCTTTTGCCTGTGATCCATATAAATTACTCAGGCTCCATAGTATACAAAACTTGAATGGTGGGAGGTCTGAATGAGAGGGGATTAAGAACTGATTTCCTGCAATGGTGGCTGTCACTGTGTGCATCCA
>NW_015171515.1:895694-928679 GCF_001447785.1 Gekko japonicus
AGGTCACCGCAGACTGTGACAACAGCCATGAAATTAAAAGACTCCTGCTCCTTGGGGCACCCTGCCAACAAAAGTCCGCATAGTCAAAGCAATGGTATTCCCAGTAGTCATGTATGGCTGCGAGAGTTGGATTATAAGGAAGGCCGAGCGCCGAAGAATAGATTCTTTTGAACTATGGTGCTGAAGAAGACTCTTGAGAGTCCCTTGGACTGCAAGAAGATCAAATCAGTCAATCCTAAAAGACATCAACCCTGACTGTTCCCTGGATGGCCAGATAATGAAACTGAAGCTCAAATACTTTGGCCACCAAATGAGAAGGGAGCACTCCCTGGAGAAGACCCTGATGCTGGGGAAGATTGAAGGTCAAAGAAGCCGGGGACGGCAAAGGATGAGATGGTTAGACAGTGTCATAGATGCAACGAATATGAAACTGAGCCAACTTCAGAGGACGGCGGAAGACAGGAGGGCCTGGCGTGATCTGGTCCATGGGGTCATGAAGAGTCGGACTCAACTGTGCGACTGAACAACAACAAAGCCTTCATCACCAGTAGGTCTTTCATCTTCTCCCTGCCCTTACACATACCAAACTTATATACACACACACACGGCTGAAGAGACCATCCTATGAGAAGGAAGATGTAGGGATGCCAGCCTCCCGATAGGACCTGGAGATCCCCTGGAATTACAGCTCATCTCCAGATGTCAGAGATCAGTTCCCATGGAGAAAGCAGATGCTTTGGAGGGTGGACTCTGTGATGTTGTACCCCACTGAGGTCCCTGTTGTCCCCAGGCTCCATCCTCACCAAATCTCCAGGAGTTTTCCAACCAGTGGCCAGTAGGGACCTGGCAACCTTAAAAGTCCAACAGACATATCATCAAAGGTGCTTGAAACCTGCCATTTTGGCTCACATCTTGTTTGCTAGCTATGAACAGGAAAGCCAATTTTTCACGGGACTATTCATCTATTTGTTGACCTCTTTATGTGTATTTGGCAGGTTGCTTCACAATTTCCTAGCAGTGCAATTGGCTTTTCGCATGTGTGTTTGCACCAGCTATGCTTGGAAGGCAGTTGTTTAGATAGTGAAATCAGTCACAAAACATTGTGTGTGTGTGTGTGTGTGTGTGTGTGTGTGTGTGTGTGAAGTCCCATCAAGGTGCAGCCAACTTATGGTGTCTTCCCCCCACAAGGAGGTTTCAAGGCAAACAAGAAGCAGAGGTGGTTTGCCATTGACTTCCTCTGCAGAGTCTTCCTAAGTGATCCTTTCTCAGGTATTGATCCTGCTTAGCATCTGAGATACAACAGGACTGGACTATACCATGCTGCCTTCTCCCCACAAAACATACAATTAGACATAAACAAATAGTATTTTTTATTTAACACACCTACTGTTTTTAATTTCTCTAAGTAGTCCCTGGGAATATGTTTGAATCAGTTTTGCACTTTTGCAGTTTTAAAGGAACCGGAGGCAAACTTGTTTGGCAGCTATTCAAGTTGCATGGGGCTGAACTGAAAAGGCCCAGTGATCATTTCACATCACAGTGAGTTGGATCCCATCACTTTTTCCACTGGTGAAAAAGGAAGGAGGAGATCCCAATGAACCATCATAAAAAAAGACTATGCAAGGTGTCTGGAGATGCTGCCAGACTCAGGACCAGACCCTCCACTTCTGCCACGGGAGATGCAGCTCCCCCAGTGGCACTGGCCCCACACCCACCAGTAGAGAGGCCAGCAGCCTCCCAGGTAACAACATCAGCCCTGGAAGCAGGATTGGGCCTGGAGCAGCCCAGACGGATGTAGCTGTGGCAAGAGAAGAGTGGCAGAGCCAACACACAGGGCCCTTACCTGGCACCATGTCTCCAGGCACAGGGGAAAGAATCAGCAGAAGTCGGACACTGGAGTGGCCCAGGGACAACCACAGGCTCCACAATGAGGGCAGAAGCCAAGGCAGGGCCAGAGAGGCCTGCACAAAGGCAACCCAGAGCAGAAGGCAAGGAGGGGACAGAGAGATGTCCACAAGAGCAAGTAAGTCTGACAGCAGCCCAGACACAGAGGCCTGATCTTTGAAGGGCCAGGGGAAAGAAGGGACTGGGACCGATCCCACAAGAGCAAGTAAGTCTGATAGCAGCTCAGACACAGAGGCCTGGCCAGGGGAAAGAAGGGACTGGGACCGATGGCCTATTGAGCAGTCTACTCCAGCCAAGCATTTGGCATAGCCAGTAGGGCAGGAAGGAGGGCAGCTGGGGGAAGGAACAGCTAGAACATTCATTTTTCACCTACAGAAAAAGGAATATGTAAAAGTAAAAGTGAAATGTAAATGTGAAATTAAATATGCACATTTTAAAAGTACCATGTCCAATAATATAGTAAAGAACATAGCTGGCATGGTATGTTCAGATGTACTATAACATCTCATTGTAAGGTTTCCCTGAACATCTATTCTTAACAGGATATGGAAGGAAAATATGGAAGTGGTTCAGAAAGAAAGGACTATGGAACATGCAAGTATGAGCTCATGGTTTTTGTGCAATATGCATATTCAGTATTTCACATGTCTCATTGTCATACAGTAATAGAGTGATGATATTAAGATCAATGTGGAGATCATACATGTACGCTCATGATTTGATGACTGCAACATTGTCAACGATGACTTGCACATATGGAATTGCCCCTACAGGTTCAACATCATTGACAGAGAGGACTGATCCACATGTGTTAATGTATCACTTACTTTCTCATTGGATGACTGGCAGTTGAACACTGGGTGACTGGCAGCTGAATATATGAGCACCCTTCTTTGGAAAGTATGATTTTTAAAAATTCATTTATTTCATATTTCATTAATTTCATTTTATTTTATTTAAAACATTTCTAGGGTGTCCAAGTTGGCAGTATTGGAATGACACAAAAAATTCAGCTTTGGTGTTAGGTCAGTTTGGGTTCATTCACTTGATTGCATTTGCCAAATGATGAACATGCTTTTGTTAACCACCACATAGGTTGGTATCATACCTTAGCATGCTTTTTGATGTATGGAGGTGATATGTTCAGCTGACAGTGACTGAGTTTGGATTGAGTGAAGGTGATAGTGTACAGAATCAGATGGCATATATGATTCTGATTCAGAGTAAATCTCTAGCAGCACATGCGTAGCTAAAGCCTCTGGCTGGACACTCTGTTTGTTAAATATAAGCACTGACATGCTGGCATGATAGTTAGTCAGAGGTTGGAGAAGGTCACTAAGTTGTGATCTGCTGACAAGAATAATTTAAAAATCACTTCCAGAAGTTTGCCAGTAGACACAGGTAATGTAATGAAGACACACAAAGCTCATACAAGCAAAAGGCATATAGGTGTAATAACAACAAATGGTAGGAAGGAATCCAAAAGAATTTGCATCACATATTAAACATGACTGTGAAGGGAAAAATAAATAATTGATTAATGATGCAGCAGGGGAAAGTATTTCACTAGCTAGGAATGTTAATTTTGAAATATATGTAAACTAGTAGCAAAGCTTGTTGTAGAAGCAATACAACGAGCTCTAGAAAGTAGTTTACAGGCGTGTCTCTGTGCCACGCATTTGCACCGGCCTCAGCCAGGTGCTTCCAGCCCCACTTGCTGAGCCAGGGCCAGGGCCCATGGAGGTCCTGGATCTCGGCCTCACCCTCCTCCTTGGCCACGTTCTCCTCCATTGCACCAGCCCCTGTTTGCTTGGTGGCCAGCCAGCCCCCTGTACCCGGGCAGCATCAGCCTCCTCACCCTCCTACCCGGTGACGAGTTGTTGCATGATGTGGCCAGGTCAAGGGTGGTTGGTGTGAGGGTGGGTCTAGAACCTGTGTTCTGGCCCCCCAAGCCATGAACCTTGCTGGGTGACTGTGGGACGCGTTCTGCTCATTCTCAGCCTTAACCTTCCGCGAAAGCTTGTGGTGAAGGCAAAGTACTCTGAACTCCTTGCAAGGCTGGGTGGAGGAAGGAATAAAGAAATGGACGAGAGAGAGAGAGAGAGAGAGAGAGAGAGAGAGAGAGAGAGAGATTGATTTCCAGGACAGCAGCAGAGTAACCTTTTCTGGAGGAAAACGGCCAGGCAAATGCCAAAAATTAGACACTGCCTCTTTGGTGCATGATGGAGCACCGAAACATGCGAGTGGCCCGGGTGCCATTTCGGGTAGCTGGTGCTGTCAGTGGCAGATTGATTGGGGATGGGGGAAGGCAGTCTCCTCCAGCAGCAAAACCACCACCGCTGTTGCTCCCCCATCAGCTATGGCAGCCTTGGGCTTACCTCCCTGTCCTCCGTCTACCTCCTCAATTGGACACACACACACATGCTGCTCTTTCCCATGAAAGAGAGGATCCCCAACTGAGGCGGATGCGACAGGGAGGAAAGCGGGGCGGGGAGATGCTTTGGCCCTCACCATTTTTCAGCTTTCGGAGGCTTGTTGGGTCTGCCCAGAAGACCGCCTGGGGCATGATCTGTGCCAGCTTGCCAATGTCTCCTTGGAATGGGGGGGGGGCAGGCCCACAGGCTCCATTGTCCCGCCTCAGCACCCACCCTTCTCCCACAGTGGCATTGATTTCCCATGAAAGAGAGGATCCCCAACTGAGGCGGATGCGACAGGGAGGAAAGCGGTGGTGGGGGGAGAGAGATGCTTTGGCCCTCACCATTTTCCAGCTTTCGAAGGCTTGTTGAGTCTGCCCAGAAGACCGCTTGGGGCATGATCTGTGCCAGCTTGCCAATGTCTCCTTGGAATGGGGGGGGGGCAGGCCCACAGGCTCCATTGTCCCGCCTCAGCACCCACCCTTCTCCCACAGCGGCGTTGAGGCCTCTGGCGTCGAGGCCCTGCGGCCACCCACCCCGCTTCCCCTGTCCACTCAGGCCTGGCCTCTGCTTCCCTCCCCATCTCAACTTCCCCTGCAGCACAAAGCTACCTGCTCCGGCCGAGTGACAGAGAGGGGTGTCAGTGGCGTAGCCCACTGCCTTCTGCCACCATCTTAACAGCATTCACTCAAGCCTCAATCCTTGTGCTCCACTCCCCCCTTTCTCCCAGTCTCCTTGCCGTCCGGCCAACGGAGCATCTGTGCCATCTGTCGGCTCGCACCACACTGAGCCCGAGATGCTAGCCACTGCTTTTGTGGGTGGGACTCAGGCAATGCAGGCAGCCAATGCAGCGAGGGGATTGGCACACTTTCTGATTGGCAGATCAGGGAGCCAATTGATTTGGGAGCACATGGAACCTTGCCACCTGAAAACAGAATTATGTATAAGGAGAGATGCTGAGTGACTGTTCTTCAGATGTTAGCACTGTTCTTCAGATTTTAGCACTACTGTGGTATATTGAAACAGAACCATAGAATGGCTATCTCAGGCTTCCCACGCGGATTTATTACCTCAGGTCCCAGAGTGAATCTTCTTGAACTAACTGAACCATTTATACTTTGAATTTAACTTGTCCACTTCCTTCACTGTAAAATGGAATCTTTTTAACCTCCCATCATTTATTAGTAACACAGATGGCTGATTCATGTGGCCATATTTCAAAGCTTATTTTTATATCCAAAATGACTACTGTGTAACTGCTTAAGGGGGAAAAATCTGTTTGTAATGTTGTGTTTGGTCTAGTACTTAAATGGTCAACCTATCACCTCAGCTCTCAATCCAAACAGTCATTAGAAATAGGCATGGATGTAAAATACTATATGTGCAAGGTGTTATATGGATTGGTTCTGTATCCTTTTTTGAAATAGGGAAGATTGGAGCAGTATCTGAGGAGAACTATGGGCATGATCCTGCCAAAGCCAAGGCTACAATCCTAAGCAGAGTTACAAGGAAGTAAGTCTTCAATGGGACTTTTGAGCAGGGCTAGCCCAATAATTTTGGGCAACCTAGGCATTGGGCACTCAAGCCAGCCTCCCAATGCTTCTGGGAGGCAGGGAGATGGTGTCTGATATCCTTCACTCGTGCCTGTCCCGCTGTGAGGTAAGGTGAGGCATGACAGTATCAGCCTTCCTCATCCCCCTACCATGAAGGCGTGGCAGTGACTAACCTCCTTGCTCCCCCACCACCACTTCACCAGGTCAGGAAGCATCAAACAGGCACAGCAGCAAGGGAAGGAGGAAGGTAAAGCCCACCCCAGCCTCCTGACAGAGGAAGAGAACAAGGACATCAGGCTCCCCATGGCCACCCACTGGACTGGGGGAGCACCTCCTGAGCTGTCCTGTTTTGGAAGAACAGATGCTGCGGGTGGATATGAAAGGGCTGGTTGGCTCCCCTCAATGGCTGGCACTGTGGCTGGCACCTCAATGGCGGGCACTGCGGTCGGGGAACCAAAATCTCCTGGACATTCCAGGCCCCAGAAACATCAAATTTGCGGTTACCAGGGCTAGGACGTTTTCGGGGGCGGCTCCTACCTGGTGGAATGAACTCCCAGAAGAGATCCGGGCCCTGTGGGACTTGGTACAGTTCCGCACAGCCTGTAAAACAGAGCTCTTCCACCAGGCTTTTGAGTAGGAGCCGCCGCCACCATCATTACGCCACCATCATTATGTCACCATCTTGACCACCATTCCATCTACACCCCCTCTTTATTCCCGCAAATTGACTATCTTCAGAGCGGGTACTATTGGGGGGCACGAGATGTTCCTAGCAGAGGACACCGCTGTAGGGATGTATATTGTCACTGTTATATATTGTTATTACTGCTGTTTGTTGTTTCTAGTATAAATAATTATAGAACCCCATCTTGAATTTTATAGTTAAATATTTTTGGAGCACCGTAAAGAAATTTTTAGCGAACTGTATTTATTGTATTTTATTTTTTCTGTATTGTTTTAGTGTTTTAACCTGGGCATTCGTGCCCCTTGTGAGCAGCCCTGAGCCTTTGGGGAGGGTGGGATACAAATCCAAAGATAAATAAAATTTAAAAGTATATATACATGCTTAGGATGCATTATCAGTCTCTTTGGTTATCTATTACTTTTGGTTGGTTAAAAAGGTTTTGTCTGGATTCTGAATCTAGTTGGTCTCAGTAGTTTTAACTGCTGCTGGCCGGCCATGCTGTTCTCCTAACTATATGACTAGAGGTTGGGGCTTACTTCATCACCAGAGTGCATAAGGCTCATAGTGCCCCATGTGGGCCATGGATTCTTTAACTGAGTCTTTGTCAGGGTCCGCTCAGGAATTATAAGTGTCCTAAGCAAACTATGACCTTGCTCCTCTCCCCCCAGTGTGCTTTAGTGATATGTAAAGGAATAATTTCAAATCATTGAAGGGGGGTGGTGGAATTGCCTTGCAGGAAATTGGAGTCCTCCTGAGTACAGTTTCTTGAAAGTAAGCCCATTGAATACAATTACACTTACTTCTGAGAAGACCTGCTTAGGATTGCTCTCCAAGCCACTGTCCAATTTTTGGTCCAAGTTTCAAATTAAAATGAAAACAAAATTGACATTTGGGAGTTTTCACATTTTTTAGCATAATGATTGGCTTGAAGTCCCCTCTGGAATGCTCATAGCCTGACCCAGGCAGGCTCCTGAAATGAAAAGCCTGGGAGGAGGAGGAGGAGGAGGAGGAGGAGAGATGGTTTTATACCCCACCCTTCACTAACAGAAGGAGTCTCAAGATTGGCTTACAATCCCTTTCTCTCCCCCTCCCCACAGCAGACACCCTGTGAGGTAGGTGGGGCTGAGAGAGCTCTGAGAGAACTGTAACTGACCCAAGGTCACCCAGCTGGCTTTATGCGGAGGGGCGGGGAATCAAACCCAGTTCTCCAGATTACAGCCTACCGCTCTTTAACCACTACACCAACTTGCTCCTGCAGATGCTGGTATGATCTGAGTAAGCAGGCTCTTCAGGAAAAAGACAGTCTTTTCACATATCCTTCCCCTGCACAGCCTGTGGAGAACTGGCCAGCAGTGGTGTGAGCTTCAGGTGTCCTGCAAGGCATGTTGTTTAGTTGTCAAACCTCTGCACGCTTACCTGACAGAAAGTCCAATTGAACAATTTGCACTTTATATTTTATTGTTGAATTTTATCTATTTTTGTAGTGTATCCAGCCCTGACAGGGCTGGGCATGTCCGGACTTGCCCCGGGACCAAACCTGAAGCTTCACACCTAAAGACAATGGGCCAAAAGGATCCTAGCCGGCCCTATCAGTGGGCTAGGTCCCAAACCATGAGGCCAAGTCTAGGTAAACAACATCTACTGGGTCACCCTTGTCCACATGTTTGTTCACCCCCTCAAAGAACTCTAAAAGGTCCCCTTTCAGAATCCATGCTAACTCTTCTTCAATAGCTTTTGTTAACCAATGTGCCTCCTAATTCTATCTTTAATAGTGCGTTCCACCAACTTTCCCAGTATCGATCGACTGTCTTGTAATTTCCCAGATCTCATCTGGAACCATTTTTAAAGATGTGGGTTAGATTAGCTACCTTCCAGTCCTCAGCAATGAAGGCAGATTTTAGTGATAGATTGCATATTTTTGTCAGGAGATCCACAAGTTTACATTTGAGTTCTTTCAGAACTCTTGGATGTAATGCCATCTGAGCCTGGTGATTTATCAGTTTTTAAGTTGTCTATCAGTCGTAGGACCTCTTCTCTTGTCACCTCAATCTGACTCAGGTCTTTCAACATCCCTCCTGAAATCAGCAGTTCTGGAGTGGGCAAGCATCTTCTATCTTCCACAGTGAAGACAGAGGCAAAAAATGCATTCAGTTTCTCTGCCATTTCCTTATCATCCTTTAGTAATTCTTTTAGCCTTTGGTCATCCAATGCCTCCCTGGCTGGTTTTCTGCTACTAATGTATTTGAAGAAATTTTTATTGTTGGTTTGTATAGTTTTTGCAGTATGTTCGTCATAGTCCTTTTTTGCCTGTCTGATCAATGATTTGCATTTTATTTGCCAACGCCTGTGTTCCCTTTTATTTGTTGGCAGAGTAATTAACACAGCAACAGTGTACAACTTGATTAAAAAGTAGATAAAGTTTATTTAGGTATTAACATACTTGATAGGAAAAAGGAGAGACACAGAGAAGTTCCTAACTACATCTCTGGCTGAGAGAGCGGGTAAAACTAAGTGTGGCACTTCCAAGAAGAAGCAGGAAATTGCCCTGGGAGTAGTAATCTGGAGACAGACAAGGAATGACACTTAACAGGAGAGAAGGTGCTGACTTCACTATCCTATCTAATTGTTTTCTTGCTGCCCCCTGCGGGGTCTTCTTCTCTTTGTCTTTGTACACCAGACATTGCCTTTTTCAACACCCCTCCTCGTGGTGTAGTGTACAAAGTCAACAGGATGCATCTTGTTACGTAGATTTTCAAACTTTTCTCAAGAAAGTTGCTTGGTGAGTACATGTTTCATCTGTAGGACAGTATTCCAACTCAACAAGCCCTTCTTCTTCCATGTTTCTTACTAGGTGATGCTTCATATCCATGACTTTTGTTCTTGAGTTGATCTCCATATGGAGCAGAAGTCCATCAGTGGCTATTAACCACAAGGTATAGACAGGAACTCCCAGTCTGGGGTGACTGATGCTCTGTATTCTTGGTGCTTGGGGGGGGCAACAGTGGGAGGGCTTCTAGTGTCCTGGCCCCACTGGCAGTGTTCCCTCGAAGCTGAGTTAGTGTGAGCGAGTTCACAGTTTTTTAGCCTCTGACTCACACCTTTTTGTCTTAGCTCAGGAAGGATGGCTCCAAAAGGAAAAACTAATAAAAATATTTTTTAAAAGGAAGGATGGCTCCAGAGCAAACTAATTTATGCAGCAGCAAGATCACTCACTGACAACTTTAATGCCAGTAGCTCACAAAGTAGGATTTCAAAGTAGGACTCCACAGCTTAGAGGGAGCGTTGCCCACTGATGGACCTCCTGATAGCACCTGGTATTTTTGGCCACTGTGTGACAGAGTGTTGGACTAGATGGGCCATTGGCCTGATTCAACATTGGCTTCTCTTATGTTCTCTTATGTTCCATCTGTGCAAGTTTTATGCACCCCTGGTTGTCTTCAAAGAGTTGTACTGTTTTGGGTTCCTCTATCCCAAAGTCTTGCATTAGCTGCAGTATCTATTTCAGTTGTCTGCACACTTCTGCTGTGGATAAATACTCAGCTTCAGTTGAGGACACCGCTAGAATTTCCTGCTTCCTGCTGCTCCAGCTGATTGCTCCGTCACCATAGAAGAATAAATGTCTACTGGTTGACTTTCTGTCTGTAGTATCTCGTGCCCAATCTTCATCCATGTATCCCACTAGTCTGGGATTGTCACTTGTTAGTAACTTTAGTTGCAGATGTGCAGTGCCATGCAGGTACTTTGCAAGTCTTTTGACTGCGTCCCAGGCCCTTTGGTTGGTGATTCTGTCTTGCTGCATAACATGCCCACAGCTGCTGTGATATCTGGTTGTGTCAATGTGCTTATGTACAGCAGTCTTCCAATTGCTTCTCTGTATTGGTTGTAGGCAGGCAGAAGTTCACTACCTCCTGGCTGGTTCAGGTAGTTTGTTTCCACATGAGTGCTTGCTGGCTTAGTTCCTTTTATATTCATGTAGCCCAGAAATTCTAGGATTTTCTGCTTCTGATTGAGAAGATAGCTTCCATCTTCCTCCTGTTTTACTTGTATTCCAAGATGTAGTTGATGTTTCCTAATTCTTTCACTTCTGCTTCTTGTTTCATATGTTGAACTATTTGATCACAGTCCTCCTTGGCTTCCTAGCATAAACTCAGGTCATCCACATAAATCAGAATGTAAGCCCATTTGTTGTCTTTAT
Source organism: Gekko japonicus (assembly GCF_001447785.1). Classification (NCBI taxonomy): domain Eukaryota; kingdom Metazoa; phylum Chordata; class Lepidosauria; order Squamata; family Gekkonidae; genus Gekko; species Gekko japonicus. Next base: position 906,447 of record NW_015171515.1, read on the forward strand.
ATCTTGAGTATAGGCATCATTCTGCCTTGCCTTGCTCAAATCCTTCCTTGGTTAGCATTTGATGAAGTTTCTCATTCCAACATCTCACAGTCTGTTTCAGTCCATATATGCTCTTTTGCAGTTTACGCACAAGTTGCTTGTCTTTGGATTGTTCAAATCCTGGTAGCTGTTCCATATAAACATCTTCCTTTATTTCTCCATGTAGAAAAGCAGTCTTTATGTCCAGGTGCTCCACATGGATCTTCCTTGCTCCTGCTATGCTCAAGAGCAGCATTTAAAAGGCATTAACAAGTCCACTGTCTCTATAAATGCCTGCTGAGTTCACTCACCAAATCATGCCACTGCTGCTACAGTGGTGCAACTCGGTGAGTGAATTTAGAAGGCATTTAAAGAGACCGCAGTTAATATTTAGCTTTTATTCAAGCACAGCTGTTTTGGTGGCGAAATCAGATTCTCCTTTCTGTATTTGGTAGAATGAATACCCCCAAAATACTGATAAGGTATTTTTGGGTATTTATTCAGCTCGATTTATACTGAGCGCACACACCTAATAGTAACACAATCAGATCTTGATCAAAAATGTCCTTTCCTGAACGCCTCAGCTGCTCAGCCAATCAAAACATCTCATGTGGATAGAAAGGAGTGTGTGCAGAGGAGAGCGATGAGGATGATCAGGGGCCTGGAGACCAAGGCCTATGAGCAAAGGCTGAGGGACTTGGGAATGTTTAGTCTGAAGAAGTGAAGGTTGAGGGGGGACATGATTGCTCTCTTTAAGTATTTGAAGGGCTGTCACTTAGAGGAGGGCAGGGAGCTGTTCCTGTTGGCAGCAGAGGAGAAGACTCACAATAATGGGTTTAAATGAAGGGTGGGAAGGTACCAGCTGGATATTAGGAAAAAACGTTTTTACAGTAATTGTTGTGCAACAGTGGAATCAGATGCCTAGGTAGGTGGTGAGCTGCCCCTCACTGGCAGTCTTTAAGTAGCGGCTGGAGAGCAGGGGGTTGGACTAGATGACCTCTATGGCTCCTTCCAACTCTGTGATTCTATGATCCAGATGATGACATAAATTACCCCTCCGCTTCATCTTAATACTGAAAAGTTTCTATTGTAGATAAAGCTGGTTCTTTAACAAGAAATTTACATGCAGTCTTTTCAGCTCACACCACACAGCTTTGGCCATTGGCATCTGAATTACCCTCAACACATTTCTGTCAGTTAAACCCTTGATTATGGCCCCTCTTGCCTTTTCATTGTTGGAGTCCCAGGTTCTCTGCTTTGCCAGGTCATCATCTCTTGGTTGGGCATCCTGGATAATGTCCCATAATCCTGTTTCAAGAAGGGGCCTCTTCATTCATTCTCTCCAAATTAGATCATTGTTCTCTGTGAGCCTAGCTATCCAGTGACCATGTTGTGCACCACAGGAGGTTGCCATCTTTGTTCCTTTGTTCTTGCCTGCTTGTGCCAAGAGCCTTTGGTGATCTCTCTCCCTTTAATCAGAGATGTGCTTAAACTGGGCCACCATAACCCAGTAATTAACATAGCAACAGTGCACAACCTGATTAAAGAGAAGATAAAGGTTTATTTCATAATTAACATGCTTGATAGGAAAGACGAGAGACAGAGGTAGGTTCCTAACTACATCTCTAGCTGAGAGAGAGAGTAAGACTGAGTGTGGCACTTCTGAGAAGTCCTTCTGGAGATACGGTGACCAGAACTGTGCACAACATTCCAAATAAGGCCACATCATAAAGGGGGCATTATAATATCAGCCATTTTATTTTCAATTCCTTTCCTAATAATCCCTAACACAGTCTGCCTTTTTCACCGCTGCAGCACACTAGGTTGATGCTTTCATTGAACTATCTACTACAGCCCCAAGATCTTTTCCCCTCTTGGTCTCAGCAAGTTCTGACCACATTAGTCTATGTCTGAAGTTGGGATTTTTTTGTTCCAATGCGCATCACCCTATACTTACCAGCTTCATCTGTCACATTGTCGCCCACTCACCTGATTTGTGGAGATCTTCCAGCAGCAATTCACAGCAATTCACAGTCATTCTTGTTTTTTTACTAGGGATGGGCATGAACTGAAACACAAAGGGAAAGCCACAAAAACAGCTGAGTGGTGGGGAGCTCCTCCCTGCCACTCAGCTGTTTTTTTTTGGGGGGGGGCTTTCTTGTGAAGTTCCTTTAAAGGGAACTTCACAAGAAAGCGAAACAATTGAGCAGTGGGTAGCACCTCCCTGCTGCTCAGCTGTTTTTCCAGCTTTCTCCAAATCCTGTTTAAAGGGATTATGGTCTCTTTTAACAGGGTTTGTGGAATCATGAACTGATTCGGTTAGCAAATAACCTCCTCATTTGGTTTGTGATTTGGTTTATGGTTCGGCCATGAACACAAACTGACACAAACCACATTTTCCCACTTTACCATTTTGAATAATTTTGTGTCATCTGCAAACCTGGCCAGTGCATTCCAGATCACTTATAAACAAATTAAACAGTACGGGTCTCAATACCAATTATTGTGGGACCCCACTGCTTAATTTCCTCCATTATGAAAACTGCCCATCTATTCCTACTCTTTGCTTTTGATCATTTAACCAATTTTTAATCTATAATAATACCCACACTCATATCCCATGACCCCTGAGTCAAAGGAAGTCCTGCCTCACCAACCGTTTACTCAGGAGCCTTTGGTGAGGTTTGTTGTCAAAAGCCATTTAAAAAGCCCAGGTATATAATGTTTACCAATTCAGTATTGTCTACATGCTTGTTCACTTTCTCAAAGAACTTCAAAAGATTGGTGAGACAGGAGTTCCTTTTGCAGAAGCCGTGTTGATTTCCCCTCAACAGGCTTTGTTCCTCTATGTTCCTAATAATTCTATATTTGATTACAGTGTCTACTATCTTCCCTGGGGCAGACGTTAGGCTGACTGGCCTGTAATTTCCTGGTTTCTTTCTGGACCCCTTTTTAAAAAGAGATGTTAACAGTTGCTACTTTCCAGTCTTCTGGTACAACAGCTGAATTTAGTGATAGGTTACTTATGCAGGTTAGTACATCAATTATCTCACTTTTGAGTTCCCTAAGAATTCTCAGGTGTATGGCATGAGGACCTGGAGATTTGTTGGTTTTTAATTTCCCCAGTAGGTCTAGAACCTCATCTCTTGTCATCTTAATTTGACTCAGTTCTTCAGACTCCCTTCCTAAAAATAGTGGCTGTAGCATGGATTCATGCCCCACACTTTCCATAGTGGACATCTCCCCATCTTCCTTTAGCAATCCTTTTATTCCTTGGTCATCCAAATGTCCCACTGCTTCTCTGGCTGGTTTCCTGCTCTGGATATATTTACAGAAGCATTTATTGTTTGTCTTGGTGCTTTTAGCACTTGCTCCTCAAATTCTTTTTGCATATCTAATTATTGATTTACATTTCTTTTTCCAGAGCCTGTGGTCCCTTCTGTTCAATTCATTGGGGCAGACATTCCACTTTTTAATTTTTATAGCTTCCTTGACTTGCGTTGTTAACCATACAGACATTCTTTTAGACTTGGCAGTGCCTTTCCTAACCTGGGGAATGCAATCTATCTGGGCTTCAATTAGTGTACTTTTAAGTAGTTTCTGAGCATTCTCTAGGAAATTTGACTCTCTAGTGTTTCCTCTTCAGCTTCCTTTTAACTATTCCTCTTATTTTTGTAAAGTTCCCTCTTTTTAAATTGAAAATTACAGTTTTGGAATTTAGGGGTAACTTTTAATTGATATTAATGCTGAATAACATTGTGGTCACTGTTACAATTGGTGTCACGACCTCTACATCTCTCACCAGTTCTTGAGCCAAGCTCAAAACTAAAATCACTACCCCTCTTGTTGACTCTGTGACCAACTGTTCCAGTGCACAGTCATTTATTATGTCTAGGAATCTCATTTCTACAGTGTGACTTGATCACATGTTTACCCAGTCAAAGTAGGAGTCTTCCAGTATTATAACATTATCTACTTTAGTCCCCTCACTTATTTCCTTCTCCATCTCAAAATCAGCCTCAAGAATTTGATCAGGTGGGCAATAGTACACCCCCACTTTTAAATTAGCCTTAGGACCCAGTATTTCCATCCATATTGCTTTTGTTGGGGAGTTAATTCCCCTGTTTTTTTCAATTCATTTGATTCTATGCCCTCTTTGATGTACAACACAACACCTCCCCCAACCTGTCCCTCCCTTTCCTGCCTATAGAGCTTATACCCAGGAATGACTACATTCCATAGATTTTCCTCATTCCACCATGTTTCTGAGATACCAACTATGTCTAAATTGTCACTGAACATCTAGCACTCTGGCTACCCCATCTTGGATTGGAGACTTCTAGCATTGGCGTATAGATACCTACAATGTGTTTCCCTCGCCAGCAACCCTCGCTTCCCTCGGCCCCTTTGTCACCACACATGGTCCTCCTTCACTATCCTACCCACACTCCCACGTTCAGGTAACTCCATCAGTATTACCATGAGTGTTTATACAATCATCCCTTTGGACTGATTTGTCCCAAACCTGAAGTTCACCAGCTCTTGTTAGCTTCCCCCCTGGAATCAGTTTAAAAGCTGTTCTGCCACCTTCTTGGTATTAATCACCAGCAGCCTGATTCCCTTTTGGTTCAAGTGAAGCCAGTCTCTTTTGTACAGGTTTGACTTGTCTCAGAAAGTTCCCTAGTGCCTAACAAATCTAAACCTTTCCTCCCGGCACCACTTTCTCATCCACGCATTGAGACCCCTGATAAATGCCTATCTAGCTGGCCCTAGTGTGGAACCTGTCCAGGACCACATGATTACATTACCCAACATCACTGATGCCAATGTGCACCATGACTACAGATTGCTCCCCAGCATTATCAGCCTATCTAGACAATGCATGATGTCCACATGCATGATGTCCACAACCTTCAAACCATGCGGTCAAAATGTCTGTCACAGACCCACTCACATTCCTAATAATCGAATAATAATCTCATTGGAATCTGTAGATCATTGTGATTCTCTTTGAATCTGTAAATATGAAATATGAAAGTCATTTTCTGCAAACACCCATACTTACAGCTTTGGAGAATCTTACCATGAGTTCAATATATGCAGTTTTAATTCTCCTGTTTCGGTTGGTTTATGTTTTGCAAGATAAAAATATAGAAAAGAAGGCATGTCTATCTGGTCAGTTGCTGGCTTTCACTCAGCATTTCTAATTGCCTGTTGACTCGGTAGCCAAATGAATAAATACAAGGCCAGGAACTGCACTCACAGACAGGAAGTAACTTTAATTAAATATTGTGAAAGTTGAAAAGTTTTTACAGCTTGAGTTTCTGCAAAAAAATTATAACAATCTCTACAGTAGTTAGTTTTCTCTAACAATAGGACTGTACAGTGTGTGTATCTATTCCAAAAGGTTTAGTTAAGAAGGTGAAAGATTAGTAGAATCAGAGATGATTTTCTTTTTAGATGCAGTCAGGTACAATGAAGAAGAAATAGGCATCCTTCACACAACCCAGCCAGTGTGGGGCTTCACTTGGTAAAGACTGAAACATGATCATTTCCACTTAAAGCCATATTCTGTAAATAGCGGCATCTGTAATAATTACACAAAAGTTGGGAGGGGGGGCTGAGGGGACTTTTTAAATATAGATTCCCTTTTATCAGCACACTATAAATAGCTGGAGATAGAAACAAATTCTACATTTTGTCAAAGGATCTTTGGACGTTGAAAGAAAGGGATTCGTATGGACATGACTTTGCATGGGTGTCTAAATAGGTGCATCTCAGTCTGAATGGGGTTCAGTGGAGGGCATGACTGGACAAAATATGGCTTTAAATTTGATTACATTGCAGTGCTGTTGCTCACTATGTGAATTAGAATAAATGTATGGACTATAGAGAAGCAATACATTGATATTCCTTATATTTTCCAGTTTCTTTATGTGTAAATGTGTTCTTAACCATTCCATTGGCAATAACCTTTTGGAATTTCCCCCTCTTTGTCCTCCCCCACCCCACTCCCTTTCCCAAAAGATCACACAGTGACATCTGAGTGAAATCCATTGCAAAATTCATACAGAAAGCATGCACAATTGCAGCATTGTTGCTTGTCTAGAAAAAGTCACATTGTCTTAAGGTAACAAAACAGTTCATTTGTGCTTTTCAAATTCCATTTTTTTCCTTAGAATGTTAGTGATGATTGACAGTTCTGGTGCGCAGTACAATGTACAAGTGAAATGAATATGATTTGCATTGTTAAGGCATCCAATCTGCTGGTTTATATTTATGTGAAAGACAGAGAAATATACAAGCAGACAAGAAAGAAAGTATTTTCATTGATTTCTATGAAGTTTCTCCCCATATTTAATGCACAAAAATGTGTCACTCCAAAGGGGAGAGATTCCATGCATATTAATAGAGTAAAACAGCATTAGATTTTTTTATAAGCCTCAAAAGCAAAGGATACTTTTAAAAAATCTACTTAACTAAATGCTACAAGAATAATATGCTACTTTTTGCCATATATTGGAAAAAAACTTTTTAACTTACAAATAATACAAAAATAGACAATGGCTTTTGAGTGGAAATTAAACAAAAATGGAAGCATGGTTGAAAACAATTACTAAAAAACCCTATAAATGAATTGTATTAAAGTCACATTTAAACAGCTAATACACCTGTGAGTGACCAAACAAATTAGCACTTTTCACATAGCAAACATACACAATAAAATAAACAGGGGGTGCTGCAGGGGAAAAAGCAATGTACAAATTCCAAAGATAAATACATTATTTATATGGATATTTTACAAAATCCTTCTTTTTTAAAAAAAGCTTTTTTTCTTTAATTCAATTTGCAAGCATGTGCAATCTTAAAGGTAGTGAGCTCATTTTGCAAAATACGCAGTAATTCTTTTGTGTGTGTGTGTGACTGAAAAATTGTCTTAAGACATTATAATGTATAAATATAACAATAACTTTGGCCAAAAAAAAATCACCCAAAATCTACATTATTTATAACTACGTACAAAACGCAATGGCAAAGACAAAAAACTGGGTAATGCATCCTCTGAAGTTTGCTGCACCTTTGACTAAGTATCTTACAAATAGTTCCCCAAAAATGGAGCAAAATTCCTGTAAGTGAGGATGGGATCTGTAACCTTCCTATCCTCTTCTGTCTTCTCCAGCTCTCTTTCATATTTTAATTTGCTGTTGAAGAAGCCATTTTACTTAAGAGATTATGTTTCCAAATGAAAGGGTTCATGAATACAAAAGCAATCGAAGCTCTAAACCAACCAATGTGTTTGTGTGCTTCTGAGCCGTTTGTGGGCTGGCAGGATGAATCCTGTCTCTGCTTCTTGACCCCCCCAAAGGAAAAAAACACAGAAACAAGCTATGGAAGATATTTTAGCTGAGAAAATGCAAAGAAAAATTGTATAAAAGTGGCTCACATTTGTGCCTTTATCCTGTTGCATCAAATCCCAAAGAGATTTGTATGCATAGACGGGTTAAACTGCATTTGAGAGAGTAAGAGAGGCCACTCATTTGATATAAGCTAAAGATAGAGAGCCATGCTAATCTAATTCTGCAGTTTCAGCATTATATCCAGAGGCACTGGGTTTTCAAGGTAACGTTGGGATATGCATGTCATTAGCTACACTTTTGCTAATTTTCTGTCTTGCATTATTTACACAATCACCTAAGTATGATATTCTAAGAGACAGAGGGGCAAAAAAGTCTTACTGCCCCTAAAATAGACTTGGAATTCTAATTAATGGTGTGTGTGTATGTGAATATATATCTATACCTCCACACAAACATACCAAGAATGCAAAACGTCAGATGAGCAAACTTTCTCCGGATGAGTAACACGCATGAGCCAACCCTTAACTGGCATGGCCCTTTATTCTTCTAAGGAAAGAAAACAACCACCCCTATCTGGCACTTCTACTTCTGTTCCGTACAAGCTCATTTTTAAGTGTTACCACTTGCCTTCTCTTCATGCAGCTTTTAAAAATATTTTAATTAAATAAAAGGGCCATCTGCAATAGCGCCCCCCTTCTCCCAGTATGACTTGTAACAGACAAATGGCAGCAGAGTTAAATCAAGGCTGGAAAAACCAAAAAAAAGACATGAATGGATTTTTTTCATGACACAAAATAATTCTTTCTCCCATGTACTTGGGATGGACAGCTCGAATGAACACCTTGCACTTCCAGATTCTTCATGAATTTCAGTATTATTTTGCAAGGATGGTGAGGCTTTAAACTGTATTTTGTTTAAAAACTTTGCAGATATTGTGAACTTCCTCTTTAAAAAAAGAAAAGAAAAGAAAAAAGGCCTGAGTTATAAGTTCCACTCTGGGACTTGTGTTAGATTTTGTTCCGAAGCAGAATCCAACCTTCTTCATTAGTACGATTCTTCAAGGCAATTCTTTCACATGGGGGGGACGATCATGCCAGATATAGCTGTTAAAACAGACAAGGGGGTGGGGAAAATAAGTCACTTTGTGCACGAGATCATCCATTCCAAACATTTACTAGCAGTGTATTAATCTATGCTACATTTAGGATTTTACACACTACACTGAGCAACAGCTTGGGGGAAAAACATGTACTAAAATAAGGCAATTACTCTAGAAGCACTTAATTCCAGTTGTGTAACCCTAGAAAATTAAATGTTTGTGGCAACAAACCTTAAGGATATGATAATATGTATTAGGAAGGAAGTCCCATGTAAATAAGTGAAAATATTAAACAAATCTGTTAAGTCTCAATCCAAATCTCCTTCATGAGAATCAGAAGTAACTTTTATACCGTTAGCAAATATCTTAGTCAGGGCTGCATTATGACTTTCATGGGCCCTAGGCACTTTTGCATTCATGGGCCCCTCCTAAAATTATTTTTGATATAACCTTAAATATTTTAACATTTTATTTTCCCCCTGTTTTACGCAAAATGTAATTAATTTTTGTGGGTCCTAAAATTTCATTTTTTTCTGAAAAAAACATTCAAACGTTTTCTTCGACCCCAAAACTTTATTTTTCCCTTCTGATTTTAAAAGAAATTAAAACATTTTTGTGGGCCCCTAAAAGTAATGGGGGTCCAAGGCACTGTGCCTACTGTTACTTCCGAAGCTACTCATGGATTTGAGCACGTTCAAATTTCATCTGCTTATTTTATATTTTGCTTTGCAATGCAGACAGTCTCACATACACATAACACTTCCCCCATCCTCCAACATTTAAGTCAACGAAACAACAGTTCATAAACTATTTCCTATTGTGCTGCCTGAGGGGAGTGCTTCACATTAATTGTAATCCAAACTTGGTTAACATATATATGTTGTAGCATGGCCGATTTTGAAAATCTGTTTCTTCATGGTTTGATAGTCCACATAGCAATGCAGTGATAATATATGTAAACACTGTATCGGCGATAATGTATGTAAACCTCAAGTGTACATTTAGTTTTGAGCTCACACCAGCAGCTATGATGTGTGTGTGTAATGTTGGCCTAGGAAGTAGTCACATGATGTAGACAAACCATGTGATTAAAGCTTACATATGTTATCACAGCTATGTAGGTCTCCAAGCAGGCAGAAACAACTGTTCGCCAATAGTCATGCCACTGCTATAACATATGCATCGTTTTCCATATCAGCCCCTGAAGAGGTGGCATTTATCAAACCATGTGATTAAAGCTTACATATGTTATCACAGCTATGTAGGTCTCCAAGCAGGCAGAAAAACTGTTCGCCAATAATGCCACAGCTATAACATATGCATTGTTTTCCATATCAGCCCCTGAAGAGGTGGCATTTATGAGGCTTCCACTCAAGCTGAGTTCCAGCTTTTCTCCTCAAAATCTCAAAAGTGTGCAAGGTGACCTACAGCACACAGTAAGAAATAAACTCTTCTAGTCAACAGACTAGAGCAGACTAGAACTGAAGCAATTACTTCAGTTTAAGGCCAGTTATCCATCACGTCAACTCCAATTGGACTAAATTGGCTCATATCAATCAGACTGCCATATAACTCATCTGTGGATCAGGCTGTTTGCACACTAGGCCTAAAAGGATCCACAGGGATAACCTATTGCCACCCCTTCTGTGTAATGCCAAAGTGAAACATTAGAAGTAAATACAATAATCACAACTGGGACTTGCACATAGCCCACATGGTTGGAACAAGACTGCCTCTTTAACATGCTGGTTGCATGGTTGTTTGTGAGAGGATGAAAAATGAATATGTCTTTTGACCAATGCACTTCACAAGGACATGACTTAAAATCAGTGCAGCCATCTCAGGCATCTGGGCAAATTATTTCTTGGGGAAGGACTCAACCCCATGTCTGGTTCTAATTCATTGTGCTTTAATTACAGCTGCAATAATTTGATAAGAACCAGCTAAAGGCTTGCAGACTTGGGGGTTAGGAAGTGGGAGGGAATATTTTCTCCACAAACATCACTGTATGCACAAGAATTACAGGACCAATCAGCAAAGGGAGAAGTTAATTTAAGCAAACATCAACAACTAGACAAAGTAAGACATGAATGCAAAATATATCTATGCAACTAGAACTTGGCATCCATAAGGTAAGACCTCTTCTGGCAGCATAATAACCATTCCCTTTAAAAATAAATCTGGAGTCTCTCTCATTTTCTCACAAATCAGAGATTTCAAATCAAAGTCCCTGAGTTAGATCAGAATCCCCTCTTTTCTAAGTAACAGAGGCAGGGTTTTTTCACTGATTCTTGCTTTTTAATGCAGATGCCCACGTTATATATCTTGCATTGTCCTCAAGGGTTCTCTCAGATCCCCAGAGCTACTTTTCAGGTAGCACAGTATAGCTGCAGTCTCTGTGTTCCCTGAAAGTAAGTGGGAAAGATCAATTCCATAAGCAGAGCTACACTCAAAGTCTTCTGGATCTAACCCCTTACAAAAAAATTCCAGTGGAATAGCAATTTGATTTTTTTTTTTTGCAAAAGAGTATCTGATGGCAGCTCATGGTTTAAATTTTAAATCATTTACTTTTCTGATAACACCCTGCATTTAAAGATTAGTTACTGAAAACCTGAAAATAGCAGCAAAGATTGTTTTAACTAGACATTGGAAAGTTGCTGAAATTCAAACACTTGATATTGCCAAAATGGAAGAATTATTGAAAATTACATGGAAAAGCAATGAAATACTTCGTAAACTACTAGAATGAAAATTGGAAAGAAATACCATTTGAATGGCATGCCAATATAATTGCATAATAAGAAATACTACATTTTCAAAAATCAACAAAAACATGGATGAAGCACGGAATCACACCAAACATTTTCACGTGGTTACCAAGTCAACAGTGATCATGACAACCCAAACACACAATACAATGAACATAGGAACAAGAGAACATTTTAACCATTGTTGGACTCATGGAACCATCGAGCTCTTACTTGATAACATAGGCAGCAGTGAATGAACATGCCCAATTATGTCCCAGATTTGTTCAACAAGAAGCTGAGATCACAGGATTGACTAGAGACACCCATGAACAGATGTCACAGTTTAACTCCAGGATCGAAATATACTATCCAGACTTCCAAATCTTTCTCAATATCTATGTAAAGGGATCAAGTTAGATTTCTCCTTCTCCAACCTACCGATAAGTTCCCATATAGGAGTTCTAAATCTGTTTGCAAACTCAGGCCCTGTTCACATGGAGCATTTGCCCCGCAGAAGGCACGATAGTCGGGCGGATTTTCCGGGTGCGATCACACCGGAACATCTGGGAGGCATAGCGCACCCGTGGCCAACCTGTGGCGTGCCACTGAAGATGTGCATTTAAAAGGTACCTGAAACAACCTACTGGCAAATGGTTTGCCATGGGCTGCATACAGTTTCCTGCGGTGTGATCGCACCAGTGTGCGGCTATTCCCCCGGGTTGTCCTCTTTGCTACACGCGCCGATGGAGAAAGCCCCAGTGTGCCGCCGTCGCGTCTGATCACCTAATGTCGGGTCAGAATGCGATGGCGCAAATAGTCACACCTCCCCCCTGCGTTTTCCAGCATGTGTGGCCAGGGCCAGAGTTTGTTTTTCTCCTATCAGCTACATTAGAGAAATCTGCCACCTAATTTATTGATATATTATCTATGACAATGCATTATATATAGCTGAGGATCGAAGGGGAAGCACTCCCCATGGTGACATATGCTAATATATGTCTTAAGGTAGTTTATGGAATTTTCAGTGGTGTACACAGGAATTAGGAGCTGTGGTGGCTCAAGTGGTTAAGACGCTGAACTGCAGGCTGTAGAAGGTCGGTAGTTCAGCAGTTCGAGACCCGAGTGTGCCGCATGGTGGAGTGAGCTCCCGTCTCTAGTTCCAGCTCCTGCAGTTCGAAAGCAAGAAATTGCAAGTAGATAAATAGGTACTGCTTCGGTGGGAAGGTAACAGCATTCCGTGCGCCTTGGTGTTTAGTCATGCTGGCCACATGACCACGGAAACGTCTTTGGACAGCGCTGGCTCTTCGGCTTTGAAATGGAGATGAGCACCACAACCCTAGAGTCGGATTCGACTGGCTTTCGAGCAAGGGAACCTTTACATTTACCTTTTACACAGGAATTGCATGCCCCTACAAATAAATGCCACCCAGGAAAATTATCTAAGAGGCTTTCCATAGATAATACACAAACCTTGAAAATACAGACTCATCAAGGTCCTTGCCACCACCATCCCATCCCTTTTTAGAAGGGTATAAACAAAAAATCTGTACTGCATAATGCATCTTGCAATCTCTCTGATGCCAACTGAATGTAGGAGCAATAATCACAATGAGCATGGAAAGCGGCTCTCAAAGAAAGGAGATGTGTGATTTCTTCTCATAGAACTCATATCCAGGAGCAAAGTGGGGAAAACCAGGGCCAGAGTGGGAATGGAAAACAAAGATAGGATACATTTGCAATTCAGGAGGGCCTGTGGTATGCTGCAAACCCATTAACATTATATGTTATCATTTCAGATATTAAAAAGATCTTTAAAATGTCATGACTCATGGGATTATATTACAGGATGTGTATACCTGTGTCACAAGCCTATACTGGTCTAGACAAAGTGATGATTGTGCTCTGGTCATAATACGGTGTCAAAACAAAGATGGGTCATCTTAGGAATGCATGCTGATGGGCAATGGGGAAACAGAAGATTATTTTATGTCAAGAAAGAAATGGTTAGATACTCAGAAGATTATTCGCATGTACCCTAGCCTTCCTCCAGCTTTATTGGTACTTCCTCCAACTACTTCTATTAGAGGAAGAGCTACTTAAGTTGGAGGAAGACTTCTTAAGATGGAAGAAGACTTCAGACTTTGATCAGTGGAGTGGTGGGATATATTCCATCCTCTATGGAGTCACCATGATCTTTCCTGTGCAACTGTCCTTTCTAATTCCTCATTATTATTAAACTGTCAGGATAAGTAGTGATGAACAAGAGCAGAACTAGATAAGAGGCTGAGAGCTCCAGAAAGTTCCCAGTGGGTTCCCCCCCCCCTCATAAAAATCAGGTGCACAGGGACATAAGCCAATCAGGACCATAGCATGAAGAAATGCTTTGTTTTTTTAAAAGCATTTTCTCCATGCAGTTTTCCTGACTTGAGACAGCCGTGTGGAGCCTATTTGCCAGACTAGGGCAAGCAAACATGTCCAGGGCTTGAATCAGTATATCTGCCCCATCAGGGCAAACAGCAGTTCTATGCAGCCATTTCAAGTAGTGGTGGTAGAGGGAAAGCTTCATTCCCCCTTCACTCTGTGATCTCAATCAGAATCTGGGCCACATATACTCATTTCCACATTTTAAAAAACCACCAGGAGGTCCATTCATGGAACTCCCAGTATCTTGTCTAGTTCTGCCTGGAAATATTTTTACAGATTTTCTATAATGAGCATTTATGATAACTCCACAATAATTTTCTAAGTAAAGATGATTCCTCCTTTTAGGAAAGTTTAATGTCTCACTGGAGGTAACAGTAAGAGATTGTGTCAATGGAACAGGAATGGTGTAATATATAGCCCAGATATAGTTTTTTTCCCAAAGAATACCGATCATTATTATTATTACCACTGAAGCCTAATACTTCTGAATTAAATTACAAGTCAAAAGACAGAATGACATTCTGAATTTCTTCCTGCTTAAAAGGTTTCATATTTCCATTCTGCCAGGGCCTTATTGTGCTACTTTTTTACTTTAAGTGCAGTGTGTAACAAGACCACCTAGGCTTTTTCCTGCTTCAACCTGCAATTGATTTTGAAAAAGAAAATATCACAGAGAATTTCTCTAGTTATGAGAGCAAAACCTCCTTACAAAAGGAAGATTTTAAAACAAAAACCACGAATGAAGATTATTTCTCCTTATTATGTCATAATGTGTATGCAAAGATGTTATATCAAAGAAAAAAATGAAAACAAACATGTACTTCACATCTTTGCAAACTACACAGCAAGAATACAAGGCTGTTGTTCTAGTGAAGGGTTTGATTGATCTCTGACCTTTATAAGCAAAGTCTGATAGTGAAGTATCCAGAAACCTAAGAGGGAAAAGGCAGGCATGCCTTACAGATAATGCCTTTCTGAGTAGTCACTCCATGCCCTGGCTAGGCTTGATGACATAGTTCTGCAAGAGAAATCTCTTTCCATTCATAACCAGAAGTTCAGTTGTGCCCCCAAAATGACCTGCCTACCTTATTTTTTCTCTCATGGAAGACGACCAACTCCTGAGCCAAAATTAGGATAGAGGCTGAAGTCAGCATGCTGTTAGAGCATTTCAAATAAGGATGTGCAATATATAGTGGTTAATCTCTACTAGGGATATGTAACACCCATCTCTTTATTTTTATGGATATTACCACCACCATATTGGCATACTTATCCATAAAAACACATATCTGAACTGTGCATTACATGGCTTTCATTATCTGCAATTGCTTATCATATTCCCTATAGAAAAGCACATAATAGTATAGATCTGAATCACTGTTATAAATTACAAGGACAATGATTTCAACTGCACGCATCATTCAAAAGCACACACAACAGTGTAGATGAGAGCCATGGCTGCATGTCACATGCACAATTAGGGATGGGCATGAACCAGCTTATGAACTAAAGTTTGTGATGAATTTTGGCCAGTTCATAATTCATAAAGTGAAGTTCATGGCAGATCAACTGGCACAAACTTTCCACAAACTTTCCAGCTGTTTGTGGTGGTTCATGAATGGATACATTTCCAGACTGTCTCCACACAGTCTAAATGTTTACCAAACTTCAAAGCCACAGGGAGGGGGTGAAACTTGGAGGGCATGTAGAGGAGTATCTGGAAAAGGTCCCCTGTGACTCTGATGGCTCTAGTTTGCACAGGATCCATTCTATACACTCCTGAACCTCCTGAACCTGCACCTGGCAAAATGACTGCCTGTCATTTCCCCAGAAACCAATTTCCTGGGGACACCTCCTTTGGGGGGACTGTAACTCAAACCGTTACAGACTTGGTGGGCAGGTAGAGGAAAGTCAGCCTCACCGGACTTGGAGGGTAGGTAGAGGAAAGTCAGCCAGAGATTCCCTGTGAGTTTTGTGTCTCTAGCACACCGGAGGGAATTCATTTAGCCCCTAGAAGTTCATGATGGTTTGTGGTTTCCAAAGTGAGCAAACCACAAACCAAACTGCATTTTCCCAGTTTGTGCCCATCCCTATGCACAATTGGCTTATTTGTGTAGGAGTCTGCCCATGAAGGGAGGTGATAACAGTAATATATATATACAGAGGTGCTGCCTGTTAGAGCCAGCGTGGTATAGTGGTTAAGAGTAGGGATGCTAATCTGGAGAGCCGGGTTTGATTCCTACGCATGAAGCCTGCTGGGTGACCTTGGGCCAGTCACAGTTCTCTCAGAACTCTCTCAGCCCCACCTACCTCACAAGGTGCCTGTTGTGGGGAGAGGAAGCAAAGGCAATTGTAAGCTACTTTGAGTCTTCTTAAGGTAGAGAAAACCGGGGTATAAAACCCAACTTTTCTTCTTCGACATAGTAAATATTCATTTCACTTGGGGATCAGACAAACACTCAATTTGTGGCTACGCTAATCCCTATTTATGTGGCCAGTATCTTACTGGGACACTAGAATTCCATGGATGATGAAAGAGGCAGTAAAGTAATAATTGCTAACTCATATGATTCTATTTATTTGATCATGAAAACATAATAGACAACCAACAATGTAGATCTGAATCACTGTTATGCACTGCACACACAACAAACATAAATCCATACAGAAATGTTTATCAGTCAACTATTAATTGCAACAGTAATATACCAGTGTTTTGTCACCACAGTGAGTGCTGCTGCCAATACTCCCTCTAAGCTGTGAAGTCTTGTGAGCAAAAATTCTACTTTGAGAGCTCCTGCCATTAAAGTTGTGAGCAAGCAATCTGGCTACTGCATAAATTAGTTTGCTTTGGAGGCATCCTTTCTGAGCTAAGACAAAAATGTGTGAGCTGGAGGCTAAAAAACTGAGCTAACTCACACTAACTCAGTTTAGAGGGAACACTGGTTGCTGCTAATATCCTGGCACAACTCAAGATACATCTAGCACCTCACATATACTGGATATAATCCTTTAAATCTTTTGCTTATGCCACAGTTCTACCCACCTTTTATCTCCATGGTCCTGTTATCCTCTTGTTCTCCAACTGCTATGGCATGCAGGACTCTAGGAGTGCTGCATAACAACTGAGGGAGAGAGTCAGAGGAGCATCAGCTACCTCGTTTTCTAATTTTGCAAAAGTTTTAGAATCAAACCCAAAGAGATGATGGGAGATCTGTGATTGGATCTGCAATGATTTTTTTAAAATAAACAGCAGCTCCATATCTCCCTGATTTGGACTGGAGATGCATGGGGGAAGGGAGAAGTGTGCAATCTCCCCCAAATGATTTCACTTATCAAAACCAGGTGTACTATTAGCCCTAGAAAGGAAAAGGGATGGGCACCTACCAGGGGTGGATTGGGGAAAAGTCCTGGTGGGCTGATGAACTGGAGGGCCACCAACCCTGCCAGGGTCATTCTGGTTCTGAATGAGGCAAGAGAAGCCCAATGCAAGGCAAGTGGGAACCACTGCAAGCCACTGGACTTCGTTTTGAATTATATGGGTGGGCGGAAGCTGCCACTGCAAGCTGATGGCCCCTTATTCATGCCAGGTGGATGGGAGCTGCTGCCGCAAGTCAGTAGACCCTCCCCCATGTGAGGCTGGCAGGAGCCAGGACCAATGTTGCCATGTGTAGCCAGCAAAGTGAGCCAGTGTCATGCCTGTACCGACCCGGCACCTGGGAGCTCTGAAACTGAGGACTCCATGCCTTTAACATCATCAGAAGCACGAGAGTCCTCACCAAACCTAAGTGCCGGGGAGGATGAACGCCAAACCCCAGGACAGTTTGCACCTGAAGCCAATCGGGCAATGCCTGGCCCAGCAACACGCCACCCGATTCTCCGCCACCTGTTGACTGGCTGAGGAATCAGAGACGCCGGGATTTGGCAACCAGGCACAAGGAGGCATGCTTGCGCGGTTGGTGATCATTAAGCCCAGATTACTAACAGAATCAAGGACTTCGCGAAGCCGTGCTAATGAGATAATGACCCAGCACGCTATTTGAACGCTACACACACCTAATGTAGCTAATCCTAATGAGTTTCTGCCTATTGTGCTAATGAGTTCCTGCTAGGCGTAGCCAACTCAGGAGCCAGCCGGAACTCTGTTCCTGTGCGTTCGTGCCCAAAAATAGCCCTGACTATAACTACTGCCAGTGATGCTCCTTATACTAATGTACTAATTCTGTGATGCTCAGAGAATCATTGGCATGCACAGAATCGATGTGGCTTTCAGGGTTTCTCGGGTGCTTTCAAAAGCAAGCTAAAACCCACAGGGGCTAGTCTGCCGGAGCAGTGGTGAGAATGAGTCCTTAAATTCTTTCCCATTTGTGAAGGGTTTCTTGCTCCATGTTAAGCATAAATTTCCCTTTTTCACTGAGAAGCGAGTGCACTCGCATTCCAGGATTAGAGGGCTGAAAATGTAGCTCTGCTAAGTCATCCCAACTCTGTACATTCTGCATGCAAAGAGGAGAGCAGGACTGTGCGTACTGACCCTGACCCTGGACATACAACCATCTACAATGAGGCCTGTGCACAGAGGTCAATTCGGGGGGGATCGCGGGGGATCGCAGTTCCCCCGGGTGAGGTGCGGGGGATGGGGCACACGACGAAGCCCTGCCCCCCGCTTCCAGCCCTCATTCAGCCAGGAGGAGGCAGGAGAAGAGGGAGGGTAAGTTGCTTCCTCCCCGCCTCTCCCCACCCCTGCCTGCCTGGGGCCAGGGAGGGCCTTGGCGGGGCTTCCTCGCACTCCCGCTGGCCTTGCAGGTCCACCACCGGGCCCCTGGTGTCACGGGGTGTGGCATATGCTAATGAGTTATGCTAATGAGTTCCCCTAGGTGTGGCATATGCTAATGGTTTATGCTAATGAGTTCCCCTAGCTCTTTTTCTACGAAATGACCCCTGAGGAAGACCTTCCTGACAGTTAGAGTGGTTCCTCAGTGGAACAGACTTCTTTGGGAGGTGGTGGGGTCTCCTAGTTTGGAGGTTTTCAAACAGAGGCTAGATGGCCATCTGACAGCAATGCTGATTCTGTGAAGTTAGGGAGGGCAGGAAGGGTTGCCTCAGTGCTTAGTTCTTGTGGCCCTTTCTTACATGCCCAGGGAAATGCATTGGGGTCAGGAAGCAATTTTTCTCCAGGCCAGTTTGGTTGGAGATCCTGGAGGTTTTTTTGTCATCTTCTGGGCATGGAACAGTAGTCACTGGGAATGTGGAGGGGGAGGTATTTGTGAATTTCATGCATCATGCAGGGGGTTGGACTAGATGACTCTGGAGGTGCCTTCTAACTCTATGATTCTATGAAGAGGCCAGGCACAAACTGGCAGCCCTCACCCCATGCAAGGTGAACAGGAGCTGCTGCAATTGGATGGTGCTTACTTTTAGGCTGCTCTTCCTCCCTCCCTCTATTGTGGGGCAGCACCAGGGAACACGGTCCTTTCCCAGGGCCATTTTGGCTTCGCAGTGTCCCACTAGAACCTATCATTTTTTTCTTTTTAGAGCTAATAACATAATGCAGAGGGGTGCATGTGTATAGGTTTGGATACATGACACTATGTAGGAAGGGGAAGTTTACACCAACTCCCACTTCCTTCCATGACCCCAGTTTGAATCCAGGATGTGTGTGGCTGCAATTTACTGCTGGGAAGATATAACTGTAGATTTCCCAGGTCTCATCTAGTTTGACCCTTTAGTCTTGAGGCCACTTAACCTAAGCTTTTTAAGCAATATCCGCTCACAGGATTGGGTCCATTTGTTGCCTAAATGCATGGCTTGTTTTTAACATCAAATTCATGTTTAACAATATATTTGACTGACACTTTTTGTTTTTAATTTTTAATTTTATTTTGATAAACCATTTTACAATATCATAAATGACTGACACTTTATGACAGCTATGCTTCTGCTTTTGCTATTGATTCATACTCTCAGGAGAAGAAAGTCAAGCCATTTTTAACCACCGGGAATTTTTTTGACCCTTCAAAATTCGTTCCAGTTGAAATTGTAAATCAAAAAACCATGAAATGCTAAAGAAATCCATGAGTTCTTTCATTGTGATCTCCCACACACAGCTCCTAGTAAAAGTAAAGGTAAAAGTTCCCTTGCTCGAAAGCCAGTTGAATCTGACTCTAGGGTTGCGGTGCTCATCTCCGTTTCAAACCCGAAGAGCCAGCACTGTCCGAAGACATTTCCGTGGTCATGTGGCCGGCATGACTAAACACCAAGGTGCACGGAATGCTGTTACCTTCCCACTGAAGTGGTACCTATTTATCTACTTGCAATTTCTTGCATTCGAACTGCTAGGTTGGCAGGAGCTGGAACTAGAGACGGGAGCTCACTCCGTCATGCGGCACACTCGGGTCTCGAACTGCTGAACTACCGACCTTCCACAGCCTGCAGTTCAGCGTCTTAACCACTTGAGCCACCACAGCTCCTTACAGCTCCTAGAGTGGATTGCATAAAATCAGTTCTCCATAGATTGCATCTTTTATGGTTAAAAAAAAATAACCCATTGCAATTTAAGATTAAAATTAAGATTTTGACTATTTAGATATAACATGCTTTGGATTTTTTCAGCCCTTTGCTAGACTGAGTGCAGTATTTATTTTTAGTCATCATCAATGTCAAAAAGAAAAGAAAATAATTGCTTTCCATTCTGCTTGTATGTTTAAAAGGAAGTACCTTCTTTCCTCTGCAGTTACAAACTTGATTTTTCAGAGACATGTGACAAGGCCAAGAGAGTCTTTAGTACATTAGACACATTGGGGATAGGTGATTCTTAAGTAAAGCTCATATGAAGTAGCTTAAAGGCAATGGGAAAGAATTTGCTGTTTATCACCAAATTCTGCGAGATATGCAGACGGGCTTATGAGGCTAGAAAAAAGACCTCAGGTCTAGGTGAACTAGGTGAACTATAGCAAGCATCCAGAAGCCTCTCCACCTCTGGCACAGTTTGAGGCAGCTGGTGATTATGAGAACCCTTCTTGTCTAAGTGAGCATGAAAATGTATACTCCTCTAGGTGCTTTAGAATGTGTAATTATGAGGGAGGCTTAAACACAGTAGGACTGCCACCCAGCAGACCAAAACCAACAATGAAATGGAAGAATTTTGTTTTTATGCTGTACATCAGAAGTCTAGGTATTAAATGAACCTTTTATTTACTGGATCTGAACAAGGAACAAGAAGAACAATTTTATAATATGCACCCATTCTATCAAAGGCTATTACGGTATTTGTAAATGAAAGTTAAGTATGCAGAAATGTGAGGACACAGGATTATTTAAATTAGATCAGTGCCTATGAACTACAAGGTTAGATTGAGTTCAGTGAAGATATATCTGTGACCCTAAAAAAGTTAAGTACGGAAAATGAGGGTGACTCAAATGATCATTTTAGGTGATAATTACTAGGAGAAATTACCATAAGTCTGTTTTATGGTGTAGTTGCTGGCTGTTTGGATGCTCTGACATGAAAAATATAGACAGCAACTTTGGAGTTTACCCACTAGTTGCCCCTTGGCTGCCTTTAATGCTATACTACTTCACTGTTCTTATACTAATCTTAAAGCATTTCCTTCATGCACAACTTTTCTTCTCAGAGCTGGGAACAAGAATCCTCCAAATCCTACAAAGCCACTTCTACAAGCCCATTCTCTTTTCAGAGAGTAGCACCTTCAGTCATCTAGTACCTGCTTTTAAAATAGGAGTTTCACAACCAATTTGCAATCTGGTATGGAAGGCAACTTTTAAAGGAAATAAAAATCCACTAGGCTAGAGAAAGCATCTTTGTATAAACTGAAGCAGCACCTTGCATCACATATTCTTATTTTTTCTGAACTGAAACAATTACACTCATGCATTCTATAAAGAATTTGCTTCATTATGGAAACAAATAAAGAAGAAGCCCCCCCCCCACACACACACACACTCTGAATGGAGATTCTTAAGCTTGGTTAATAAAGTAATGAACTAGCCAGGTTTCACTTATGCTAAAAAAAATGCCTATAAGACCTTGCAGACTCACTGTTTTAAAAAGACAAAAGGTCTTATAATGTGGGGGAGCATCAGGACCAGCAAAAAGGACCATGGAAGACTTCTGCCCTGACCGGTTATGGGAAAGTATGAACCTCTGAGGTTCAAAGAAACCAGCAAGTGGAATGCTAAAGAACAACAAACAGGTCACAGAATGTAAATAAGGCCTGGTAATTCACTGCATGATGTTCTGTGGCAGATCATGCCCTCCCCCCCAATTTCAGTATGCATGCATCCCATAATATAGATTAAGCATTAAGTGGTAACCTGTAGTCTTAACACATACTGATGACATGTCTGAGAATCCAACTGAACAATTTCTCTCTGGCTGATTTCCCACAAGCTGCTGCTCCGCGCTCATTCCTCCCTTTGCCCCGATTGTATGTGTCAATTTCACACCATGTGCTGCGCGGCCGCATTATGCACCACAGCATTTCCCAATTTCCCCCGCGTCTACTCAATCCTGTTTTCTGAGGATTGAGTAGACGCAGGGGAAATAGGGTGAAGCTGCGGAGCAAAA
>NW_015171515.1:929425-963096 GCF_001447785.1 Gekko japonicus
AGGCCAGACCCTGGAGAGACCCTGCAGTGGAGTACTTGCTAGAGTCCACAAAAGACTGGTCTGATAAAAAGACAACAACAAGGAATAAGAAAGGAAAGAAAGAGAAAGGCTGGTATTAGTAAGCAGCAATATCAGTTCTTTTAAAGCAAACACAGACTCTGTTTTTAAAGACACAGAATCTCAATTTGACAGTGCAATGAGGACAGGCATGTTTTGCCAAGCAAGGGAATGAGAGTGAGTTTCAGCAATATGAGAACATTATAGGCCATCACACTGTAGACCTTCAAGGTCTATCCCTGTTATAACAAGACACAAGAACACAAGGTGCTGTGAAATAATAACATGCCCTGATTGGCCTACCTTGCAGGCTATTCCCATTGGTGCTGGTACAGGTGGGGGGCGGGGAAGTCTGCGGTCTAACAACAGGGGCAAAAGCACTCTTCTGTTTCACCGCTGAGACCATGTTGGCTGGTGAGAAGGAGAAGATTCCAGAGGAGCTGCTGCAGTTGGAAGGGAGGCTAGTGGAGGAAGCCATTGTTGGGCTAGATGGCACGACTAGAGTAAAAAAAAAAAGAAAGAGATAGTCTTAACAAGATGTCAAATGGAAATGCTAGAAGGTTCTTAGTTCTAGGAGGAGTAATGTTATTAGCAGATGCAGTCAGAAGCTGCTGTTTCATTTTTAGCAGAACACACCTATCTTACCTTCACGATGTGGGAGCTGCTTAAACATGGTCTTTCCTCCTCAAAAAAAGTAATATCATGTGCATGAAGTCCATAAGATGTCTCCTTCCCATACCAATATTGCTGTAATTTACAGGTACAGTGATATAGGTATGGGAAGGAATAACATTTGTAGACTCTTGTAAAGCTTCTAGCAATGCCTTTGAGGTGCAAGAAAGAGTTCTTTTCCAGCGGCTCCCAGGACGTGAAGGCAGGATCAGGGCCTCTAAAGACCCTTCATCTTCATCATGGCTTGTCAATCATGTCACAGTTCTCACTTGACTAGTAAGTGTTCCTTGAAACTGGTAGAAGAGAAGGTTTGCATACAAATCACTTTTCTAAGGAAAAGGAGACACAACGTCTCAAAAGTCAACATCTGCATTTCATATCATACAGTTCTGCTGTAAGACTCATTTCCCCAAGCAGCTGCACAGCAAAATCCAAACTGTACTTGCCAGAATGTTGTAGGGTTCAAGTCGTACAAAATCCACAAATTAATATTCTTGTATTTTCTGCAGCATTGCAAAAGATTCCAGAGCACATCTGTCAAAATGCATTGTTTCACTGCTAGGCCTAAGAAATTTTGGGCTTGATCCTAAGCAATTGAAAATGGAAAGAATTCATGGAAAATATTTCCACCACTTCCTCCTTTCCAGTGTTGTCCTTTATATCCTTGGAAAAGCCACTTGTAAAGGTCAGGAGACCTCTGTGTACATATGGCATATGGCACCAAAGCTGCAACCAGAACAGGAAACTGGCAGTAATCTGTCCTCCTTCCCATCCCTTTTATTTATTTATTTGGATTTGTATCCCGCCCTCCCTGCGAACGAGCTCAGGATGGGTAACAACAATATAAAATACAACATATTTTTTTATTTATTTATTGGATTTCTTCCCCGCCCTCCCGCCGAGGCGGCTCAGGGCGGCTTACAACAGGTTAAAACAACATATAAAATACAATAAATACAATAAAATTAAATATATAAAATATATTTATGAAAATAAAATAATATATATAAAAAACATATATAAAACCAAATTAAAACAACAGTATACAATGCCATACTCCTAAGTACCATGTCAGCTCAGATAGAACCATATCAGCAGTGATGAAAGAGTTAAGATGTTAGGGTCCAGGCTCTTCCCTGACTCTTTTGTGGCTTACACAAGACTTGGGAGGGTGATTTCTGCAAACTTCCCCTTCTGACTCTTCCCCCAGTGTCATATCCTGTGACAATCCCAAGGGTCCCCTGACCCTTACGTACAACTTCTTAGAAGTGCAGGAGACTTTTGCGGGAACAGAGAGGTAGCAAAAATCTCTTCCATGAGCTTGCTCCATTCATCATTCTTAAGGACCCAACCCATTGCTACCCCTAGCAACCACTTGGGTCACTTGTGCATTTAGATTGAGTCTGAGACCAGATCTGAAATGTATGCCTCATTTTGGCAGGTAAATTTTATGCGGGTTAAACAAACAGAGCATCTTGTGAAATTCTTTGGCTTTTCAAAATCAAAATGTAAGTGTTAAAATGATAAGGCATAACTCTTTTTGTTTTTGAATAATATCATTACATTATCCACTATTTAGCTTGACTGATATTGCAATCCTATGAACAGTTACTTGAGAGTAACGTCCGTTTTACCAGGTGGGACTGCTGAATAGTCATACATAGTAAGGCTGAAAGATTCCCCCCCCCCCAACGCCATTTGAACTGGCTACAACAAACAGAGAAAAAATGTGTCATTTTCTTCATTCTTTCAACTGTGCCTTCAAAAAGTCTTTTCAGTTCATGAGATTTCGGGGGGGGGGGTTTGAAATCACGAAGTGGGGAAACAGCATCAGTGCATCAGCTTTTAGGCATGACAACCAGAAAGAGGGGAAGAAAGAAAAATCCAGCAATAGAATCAATGTGCGTTTAGCCTTCTGTTCTGCTCCCATTGCCAGGCATCAAGGCAATGGTGACAGACAGCTAGTGAAATCAGCCTGATAACTGCCAGCTACCACTTTTACTAGTGTGGGTTAAAACTACAAATAATTTTAAATTTTTAAGTAGCTTTATGAACTCTGGCAGATAACTTATATGAGTTTGAAAGGCTGTTGTACTGTATAAAGATAATTAATGTCTTTAGCTGATGTGTTCATCATCCATGGTAGGAGCCTCTTCTTTTACTTAAAACAGTATCAAATCACTCAATTTAATCCAGAATTATTGGCTTCTCTATAAAAAGTAGACCCATAAACTGGTCAAACTGCTCATTTTTTCATGTTGTTCAGAAGCTGTTTATGTTCAAGAGAGGTTTATGAATAATTAAATGGAAGGGGATGAAAATTTAAATCAGCAGGGCTTTAGATTATTATTTTATTAGCATTAATGTAGATAAAAATCACCTTCTTGAAATCCTTGTGTGAGAATCTGATATCATATTGGTGAACACTGAGGAAATCAATTAATGGAAATTAAACTTTCAAAGTTTCAGAGGCTGACAGATATGATCTTGGTCTAAAGTCACTCAGTATCTGCAAGCACTTGTTAAAGCAGAGCAATCAAAGCACCTAAATTGAATTGCTACTATACAGCAATTAGTTTATTGATTTAATTAAGAATGCCACCTTTCTAATTCTCAGGTCATGATTGAAATATTTTCTGACTGAATATATTTTCCATTAATGAGACACCAAGATCCACCAAGGAACACTTCCAAGGTGAAACATTATTATTATTGTTGCTGCTGTTAGCCGCAGCAAGAATGACACAAAAATTATTTAAAATTAACTGTCCATGATTATGAAACAATACATTTTGAAGTATTTTAATGGACAACAAATCACAGTAAATTATCATTTCATAGGTTTTAAGTTTTAAGATAGGTTTTAAGATAGGTTTTAAGTTAGTTCAAGGCATTAGAAAATTTGATGATCATCCCTTATTATTATATCACTAACAAAATGTAAGTGTAAATCCTGGTGGAGAATTGTTATATCTGCAATATTACAATTATGTAAGCCTTTCTGTATAATTTGATTGAAAAGCATTAAGCTCATGATCCTGTTTTAAACATAAATATGGCATCTTTTTAGTTCTGTAATCTGTGTTTTACAATTAAAGATGAGCCTGATGATTAGCTATTTGCATTTATGTACTGAAACAATATTTACCTATAAGAGCAGATGCTGAATTTCTATCTTAGGCCCCAGTCATATACCTACAATGAGGACTTTTTTGCAATGGTACTCACTGGTACTGAATACCAGCACCTCTTTTGTGACTGTCCCAAGTCCTTAGGGGGGAATTGGTAGAAATTGACACAGCCCTATATATGAGTACTGACATCTTTTTTTAAAATTGAAAAAACCCACCGACCTCAAGGTATACAAGTGAGGCCTGCTTAGCAGATGCACCAAGAAGTTGGAGTTTCATGATTGGCGGAAGGCTCCTTTTGACAGTACCTTCATTGTGATGGAACTGCTCTACCATGGTTCCTCCTTCTATTGCAAGGGTAATGTCAGAAGCCCCCAGTCTAGTGGTTCCAAGCTTTTTGGGATGGTGACCCACATGTCCAAATTTACATTGTATGGTGACCCATCCAGATCTGGCCCAAGGTTTTTTGTGCTCTAGGCAAACTATAACCTTTGCATCCATCTATTCCAGCTTTCCATTTTCTACTCTTCCCAATCAGATGTTTCTGAGAAACCAACAAACATCACACAAAGGGTGCAGCTGCCCCACTATAAACCCAATATCTTTTCCTCTGCCGGCTGTGCTAGAGCTAAAGTTTGAGGAGGCACACTCAGTGGGCACAGGGTTGAGGAGGTGTCATTTTCATATAACTGACAATGAAGAAATTGGTGGCAAGTAGCCTGGTGCAGTACATCTTCCACTGCAGGTAGAGGGCAGTGAAGCAGTGCAGGGGGCTGGGCAAGAGGTTGGGCTACTGAAGGAGCAGTACCAAGACCAACCCCATGCACGCACATGCCTCTTTCTATCCTCCTCTGATTTTTTTCAAGGCATGCCGAACAGCTCCCACCTACTCTCCAGCCACCCCTCCTTCTATCAGCTACTTCAGCGATGTTATTAGATGCCTAATGGCTTTTTTCTCCCCATTATTGCCACAAAGAAGGAGGGGGAGATGAAAATGTGGAAAGTTGGTGAAGAGGAAAGAAAGAGAAAGATGAAATGGGCAGGAGCCACCATTAGGGAGGGCTAGCTTGCAACCTACTTTCAGAGGCTTCGTGACCCACTTCTGGGTCCTGACCTGCAGGCTGAGAAACACTGCTCAAGGTAATGTGGGTTGAGTCCATAAGGTGTCTCCTTCCTGCACCAGCACTGCCCCAGTTTCCAGAATCAGAGATGTGTGGGAAGGAACCACACTGGACTTATCTCATATGACCCTTCTAACATTGCTGCTGAGGTGGAAAAAGAGTTCTGTTGCAGTGGCTCATATGTTGTGAAGGCATCATCAGGTCATTGAAAGGTCTTTCATCATCATGGCTCATTAATCATGTCTGTTAGCACCTAGGTGCTGTTTAAAACTAAAGCTAAAACTAAAAGTAGAAACTTTTGACTATAGATCACTTTCCTGTACATCCCAGAAATCCTTGCAATGGACTTTTCAGATTGTGTGCGAGGTGCACACAATCAAAAATGGCATTCTTATATCTTTTACAACATGTCAAGAGATTCCAAAGTACCATTCAAAAAGCACAGAGGTCAGGCCTAATATAGCTTTGCCGCATTCCCCTTCCCATTGCTTCTGTGTCTCTTGAAAAGCCATTCCTAAAGATCTGGAGACCTTTGGGAATGCCATGACATATGATACTGGAAATGGGAATTTGAAGCAATCTCCCTTCCCTATATCTTGTATAAGCTGTACTTCAACTTGCATGAGACATGGGGAGTGATTTTTGAAACAATATACTGACAACCCAATTTTCTGCACCTGGGTAGCAAATCATGTATTTATTCCCACTGTATTCCATGATCAGGTTTTTAGTGTTATCAAAGCTACGAGCAATGAGCAATTTAGCAAGGGGTACTTTACACGTCCCCTCAGTTACAAAACGATTTATATATGGAACATCTGATGCTGTAGCAATGTGGAAGCTAGAAAGGTCCTAAATGGGAGACCCCTGGGAGGCCTATGAAGCAAACCCAAATAAGTTACTTGGAGCTTTTCAAATTACAAGCATAATCAATATATAAACAGTGATAGCTAAAATCTTAAAAGCATATTTCTGAGATATATAAAATAGTGTCTACTTCCATTAGAAAATAAAATTTATTTTTATTTATTTATTTTTCGCATTTATATTCCGCCCATCCCATAAACGGGCTCAGGGCGGGTTACAACATTTTAATAAATACCATAAAACTTAAAACACATTAAAACATATAAAATCATTAGTCATGCTTGCCATAGGATGGAATCCAGCCTATTGATGTAACTAGGTATGCCCCGTTATCAGTAGGTGAGAGATTGCAACCTTGGGGGGGGGGCTATATGTGGATGCCCGCTGCCTCAGCCAAAGGCCTGGCGGAACACCTCCATCTTTCAGGCCCTGCAAAATTGCATAAGATCCCACAGGGCCCTGATCTCAATAGGGAGCATGTTCCACCAGGTGGGGGCCAGGGCAGAAAGAGTCCTGGCCCTGGTCGAGACTAGGCGATTGTCGTTTGGGCCAGGGATCACTAGGAGAAGCTGACTCTCAGACCGGAACACTCTCCAAGGTGTATATGGGAAGAGGTGGTCCCTTAGGTATGTTGGTCCCAAGCCATATAAGGCTTTGAAGGTAATTACCAACACCTTGAAGCAGATCCGGGACTCAACCAGCAACCAATGCAGCTGACAGGGCACATGCCAAATGTGGCCCCACACAGGCATCAATGTCAGTAGGCATGCTGCCGCATTTGTACCAGCTGTAATTTCCAGATCAACTTCAAGGGTAAGCCTGCGTAGAGCGAGTTGCAGTAATCAAGCCTGGAAGTGACCATTGCATGGGTCACCGTAGCTAAGTCCTGGGGGGAGAGATAGGGTTTCAGTAGCCTGATCTGCCTAAGATGGAAAAATGCAGATCTGGCAACTGCAGCAACCTGGACCTCCATAGATAAGAAGTATCCAGTGTTACTCCCAGGCTCTTCACCAACTGGGCCGGCACCAGAGGTGTCCCTTCCAGTGTGGGAAGCCTGGTGCCCACCTCCAACCCTCCATGACCCAGATACAGGACCTCTGTCTTTGATGGATTTAACTTCAATCAAGTCTGCCACAACCATCCAGCCACAGTATACAAAGCCTCAGCCAAATTTCCAGGAACGGAGGATGGATGGCCATCCATTACCAGGTAAAGCTGAGTGTCATCAGCATACATACTGATGGCAACCCATCCCATAAATCCAGACTAACTGGGCGAGGGGGCGCATATAGATGTTAAATAGCACTGGCGAGAGGATCACCCCCTGCGGCACTCCACATTCTAGTGGGTAATAATAAAAATATTCTGATAGCAATGTTAATGCTTTCAAAGAAGTCTATACCTTAGAGTTATTATGAAAGCTCAAGTTATTCAGATAACTATTCAAATGACCTCTGAAGCTAACATGCAAAGTACGTACTGGCATAGGGAGAATTGGCAGCAGATCCATTCAAGAATGTTGGAGATCCACCTAAATTAGACATTCCAGCATTTCCATAACCATTCATGCTTGTCGTGACGGAATTGTAGTTTGTCTGCTGTGGGGTAGTGCTTGGCACATAACCATGAGGCGACACACTGCTTGAGTTGCGAGTAAAACCTTTTGTAGAAAGTGAAACAAGAAGAATAGCTTTCATGAGAGAGTTCCACCCAATTTCAAAACATCCCAAACCTGTTATACTAAAACTGAGGGAGGCTTCAGTAAATATGTGCATGTGGGGAAGAGTAAGGGAGGCGGGGTCACTCATTCTATAAAATGGAAATTCAATTAGAGTAACTTCACTTTTGCATTCACCGGTCTGAACTCAGTAACAGGTAGTTTTCCAAGTAAATTGCTATGTACTTCCTGACAAAGTATCCCTCCCCCAAACAGAAACATATTACCTCCCCACCCTGCCTGAAATATCTGATAATGTAAATGGTCCATACTTAAGACAAATGAGACTGTACTGCATATTACTCTAATGAAAATAAACATTCAAGAAATATGTGTACAGTCTATTCAACACTGAGTTCTTCACTTATACTATGACTAAAAACACACACAACCCCCTCTTTAAATATTCCTTGACTTTTGCCTGAAAAATATTTCTTCTTACCCTGATTGGTGGCCTGTGAGGCTTCTGAAACGTTGACTGCTAGCTGACCACTAAAGGAATTCACACCCATCATTCCTGCATGGACTGATGTGTTGGCGAGTGCTGGGAGCTGGTTATGATTGCGAGGGACACTGTAGAGTGCTTCTGCTATATCGGCTGCTCTTTTCAGGATTATTTCCTGAGGGAAAGTGTGAAGAGATAAGTGTAATTTAGGAAAT
Source organism: Gekko japonicus (assembly GCF_001447785.1). Taxonomy (NCBI): domain Eukaryota; kingdom Metazoa; phylum Chordata; class Lepidosauria; order Squamata; family Gekkonidae; genus Gekko; species Gekko japonicus. The sequence continues at coordinate 937,651 of NW_015171515.1, forward strand.
GAGAAGAAATTCAATGGCAACTTAATTAGACCCCACCCATGTTAGGTGACCATTCAATGTACTCCCTCATAACAATGGAACAAGACTAGATAGATTAGAGTTCTGAATAAGTTGAAGATCAAGTACAGAATCAATGTACATTGTAATGTGTTATTAATAATCACACATGTGGGGAAAGAGAACGCTTTTCACTTGTAATCACAATTTTTGAAGGATGCATAGAAAGCAAAATATATGAATAAGTAGAATTTTCTTAGGAGAAGGAAGGAAGGAAGGAAGGAAGGATGGAAGGAAGGAAGGAAGGAAGGAAGGAAGGAAGGAAGGAAGGAAGGAAATGACATCAGAGAATAGCTAAGACTTAGAGGAATAATATTTGCTTTGAATGTCCCAGGTTCAATCCCTGGCAACTCCAGTTAATTTCAGGTAACAGGTATCAGGAAAGATTGCCTGCGACTTTGAAGAGCCACTTACAATAAGAGTTCACAATAATGAGCAATGGCATAAACCAGGTTTAAGTACTGTATAGGGCTGTCACCCTCCAGGTGGAGCCTGGAGATCTCCTGGTATTACAACTGATCTCCCGACTACTGAGATCAGTTTCCTTGGAGAGAATGGCTCCTTTGGAGGTTGAACTCTATAGCATTGTATCCTGATGAGGACTTACCACCTTCCCCAGATCTCTCTTTTTTAACATTATATATGTTTTAAAACGTAGTGCGATGGTCTCTTCAAGTGGTATTTATATACGTCTATCTGTATCTATATCTGTCTACACACACTGTGGCACTCTCATTTATTTGCCCTTCTCAAATTTTAGACTTTATCGGTTTTGCTATAGGCTTTCCCTGCAACTCAGATGTTACCATGCCCAATCCTGAGAACTGTGTTAATAAAGAAGGAATGTACCTGGTTGTTATGTGGCATTCCATAGAGTGCTTCCACCAGATCAGCTGCCCTCTTGAGTATTACTTCCTGTCAGGGGGGAGAAAAAAAGAGAGATGTTCCTAACGAGTTCAATAAACTGTATGTTGAAAAAACATTTTGCTGCATTCTCTTACATTGTGCTCTCAAATTTATTTCCTGTACACAATAGTCTTAAAAAGCAAGAGTACTTAGTGAACTCAGAATAGTGTTAAATGAGTTCACACACAAGCTTAATAAAGTCAAAAGGTGAGACTTGTTTGTGCTGCAAAACAAAATCTGTCACTCAGTTGTCTACCATCTACACTATGAACCACTCATGGGTTTATTGCAGAATAAGACCTGTGGTCGTTTACTGGATTACTACAATCAGTGTCATTCAGAACATGTTACGAATCTCTCCAATGTGTTTATTTGGTTCTTAATTTACGTTATAGAACAGTGAGCTTATCAGATCAACTACATTGTTAGGTTATCTCTTCAGTGCAGTTGATCTGATACCAATGTAATATCCCACATCTTCTTTTGTTACAAGTAGGTGACGCAACCTGGTGCACACAGTGCATGCAGCATAGTAGAACGAGTGAAATGGGTTTTGAAAACTAACACAAAAGAATGTATGTGAGAATTCCTTTCAAAAGAAGTTCCCTTTGAAACAAATAGAAAACTGTGCCTGAATTTTGGGCGTAATCCTACCTTTAATTTCTTTGCTTGCTCATTTCTCCATCTGCTCATTTGTTTATCTCTTATGTGTTCCTCAATTCACTTGTATGAGGAACCCCTTACTTTCCCTGTTCCCCTATGATATATCCCAATGCATTTTAAATTGACCTGTGAAATACTTTAAATATGTAAAAACCTAGAGGAAAAGCTAGAATGGACATTATAACATGTATTTATAAATTACAGACTATAAGACAAAGCCTTCCGTTTGCATACAAGTAATTTCAATTGGCTCAATAATACTTTCCTCAAGCAATTTTATTTTTAAAGTCTTTTATTTGCTTGGTAGTCAGCAGCAGAAAGGAATAACAAAGTTGAATCCAAATGTATTTCTGCAGCTGCCTTATAGGATTACATATAACATTTTCCTACTGACTTCTGAATGAAGTTGAAAACTTTAACTAGAAATGTTTCTTACGCTAGCTAGATTTTCTAACCAAAAGAAGCAGTAATACTCCATTTTCATATACTATAGTCTCTGATCAGAAAATAGAGATATAATTGCATTCATTTTGCTGTCACCATAACCTCTTCAAAATCCTCGAACAACTCTTTAGATGACAAGCTTTTAGATGTATATTAGCATTTTTTTCAATTTAAAATTCACTACAATATATGGTAAAATAGTTGTCATACTGCAGTAGCTACTTATGACATATCTGATGTCCTAAATTTAAAAATGTGATGGTAACTACCTCCCTGCACACTTTGGTCTCCCAGTAAACATTTATCCTTTCTTAAAATTGCCACACAGTCTTCCCTTCAGAATGCACAATTCAATTATTTTTCACACATGTAGCCAGGTGCATTATATAATTGATGGATTCTGAATCAATACATTTGAAACTATTTCTGAAGAGATCGCTAGCTACAGCCTTTGTCCTTTCAGTGTGGCTTGACCAAAGCACTAAATAATTTAAAAGGGTATGGACTGAATGCGCATGATACCCCTATGGAATCAGGTCACGCTGTTTTAGCCAAGCTGCTTAGAATCTCAGTGGCCCTGTCTGCCTTGTAAAAGATTAAAATTTTAGAGTAGGAGAGAAGAGCTGCTTGTCAGAGTTGACTTTTCCAGTTTACAGTAAACTAAAACATCTTGTCCAGATAGTAGGAATTGAAAATGTATTCACAGGCTGCAATTCACAACCCAAAGATTCTAGAGTAGTTTCATTCACCTGAGTGAACTCCTCAGGAGAAAATGGTCCGCCTTTGTATGTTTACACAGAATCTTGTGGTTACCATTTGTAATCAAAAGTCCAGTATTAAGAAATAGAGAGCAGCTTAATCAAAAAAACATAATTTTTTCTTACAAAAGTAAGAACCTAACTGTTCACAAAATTCATTATTTAAGCACATTAGAAAATTTGCAGGTAGACAGCACTTGGGACTTCTTTATAACAGTGCAGTGCCTCTACAATGCATGCTTTCATAAATACATCTCCTCAGAATAACAGCTATTTGTTTTGTTTGTGTGACTCTCTAAGGTTAAACAACGCAGATGTACAAAAATCTCCTTTGTTCAATAATGCTAAGCTTTTATTTTAAAGATTATCGTGACATTTATAGTTAGCCTAGTTTTTAACAAAACACAGAATAAAATGCCATTATATATATGTGTGTTTATACATATTAGCGTACTTTAAAACATTTTCAGGTCCCCATTCAGTTCCCATAGCTAACACTGTCATTACCTCAAATAAAAAACGGCTCCTAAAAGTCTTCTATAAGTTACTGCAATAGACCTTGCAAGGTGCTTGAATTGCAGTGACCAGAAAATTGTTCTCACCTCCATGTCATTACGCTCCCAGTGAACCAGCCCCCGAGCGTGTTTGTGTTCGGGATCTAATATATTGCCTTTCAATCAGAGCTGAGAGCCACTGAACACATAGACAGAACATGACGAGCAGGTCAGGAAAGCAATAAAGATTTTACAGAGCTGTCCAAGGTGCTAAATTTACTCAATAATGGGTTTGGCACCATAGTGTTAACCTCTCATTTACTACCAGTTTGAGGGACTAAATTGAAGTAGCTGACTTCATTTACCTTGAAATGTATATTTTATGACATTATGTAAGTAGATTGAAAGGGCACTGCAGCTTTAACAATTTAAAGCTAAAGCATGTTTAAGATGAAGCCTGGCTATTTATTGTATATTGCACTTAAAGTATATGGAATATTAAAATGCACTGATTAAATTTGTAAATGGTATTATAAGAAGGACAGCTAATATAAAAAGATCTATGTCTTTGAAAATTAAAGTAATAGCATCTACAGCAACAGAAAGGATGCATAGAAAAGGGCACAGATACACAGGGAAAAACTTTCTGTGACACAGAAAGCATGTCTTAAAGCAAATGCTGTTGCAGGCTAACTCAATTAATATATGTTAGTGTTTAATATTGCTTTCATGGCCAAAAAAGTTAACAGACTCTCAAGTGTGTTAAGGAGAACAGGAATCTCTCTCCCATTTTGCAAAGGCATTCAAGAATTTTCATCAAAGCTGCTTGGAATACAGGATGGTCTTCATGAGACTCATGAAATACTTGCACATCATTTACTTTTCTCTCAGTCCATGGGACTAACATCCCAATCCAACACAGGTTTAAGTAAATCCCATGTGCATCTGACGAAATTTAGTAGGTGTACATAGGAAGAAGGCAGCCAAAGAATCCTGTATACATCCCTTTTCACCCAGGACATTTGTATCTTAGGGGCTTAGGAACTAACAAGATGATACTCATGAGCATCATATATTTATGTTGTATGAAAGCCACCCTGAGCCTGCTTTGCAGGGAGGGCAGGGTATAAATTCGATAATAAATAAATAAATACATTCTTTGAAAATTTCCAAGGCCAATAACTCTCTGTGTGTACATGTGGGAGAAGGGCTGTCAGTTTTAATTATCCAAATTGTGCAAAGCTGGAAGAGTTAAATTTCCTCTCCCTCCTGGATGATTCCCATTCAGATGGTATCCACATGTGGTGCCCTTTCTATTTAAAAAATGCTGAAAATCTGAGCAGAAATCTCTCAGCATCTCATCAAGTTAGGCCTTTAGGCTTCCATGACAGAGGCTGGCAATAGTTCTTAAGATAGCTAGAATGTAGTGGAATAGCAACAGCAGCAGTATGCCATGGTGGACACATTCACTTCTTTATCCCATTTTTGTCTAGCCTTACAGGTTTGCTGGTTTGTTTGAAGTACAAAAAAAATGTCAACAGAACCTGGGGGAGGTGATATTAGGAAAAATGTGCTTACCAAGGACAATAGTTTCACACCCTCATCACTTTCAGTTTTTTAAAAGGACTATAGTCTGTCTCAAATGGCAGCTTCTTGAAGAAGTATAGGAAGAAGGTGAAACAGGTACCTGTAAATTGCACATATTTTTTGTCCCTATTACAAAGATACCAAGGTCATGAAATGTATCTGGCCTACTCTTCCTTCTTGATCACAACAATATTCATCTTGTGGGTAAAGAAAAGGTGGGGACAAAGGTGATAAGGAGGCACAGGATATGTATAGATCACCCCCTTTCAAACTGCCATCTAGCTATGCTGTACAAAAGTTTAAATTCAAATGCCTCACTCAGTCAGAACCAGGACCAATCACTTTAAATGCAAGCACTATCTTTTAAGGAGAAATCTTGGTTTAAATAATTTAGAAATTTACAAAAATGTTTCCCTTTTTGGAATACAGAACTTTTTTGGAATATCTTCCAGAAACATACTTTATGGCAATAAACTGGAAACTTGTAAAAATACTTCCATCTGAATATGCCAGCGAAGACATTTCTGAAGCAACATAATTTGACTAAAGCTAATATATAATTTATAGAGGCATCTGTAAGGAAAGATTTGCTTCTCTACCAGAGCTCTAAAAAATTATCTCATCACGTCACTAAGCCAAACTAATAAGTGGTGTCTACCCCTATAAGTTCAATTCCTTTTATTATGCGCTTGAATCCTTTCTCCATTTGGATTCTTAACATGTGCACCCAGTAAGCCAATGTATCAACTTCTTCCACTTTATGGATTTTCCATGAATCAAATGGGGCATAGAAATGAATTCACTTGCCACACTGTATGAAATATGACACTGATATAGACCCAGATGTATTACTGTGACACAAATACTATCAGAGACTCAAGAGTTAAACTCACTGAAACCTCACATCTAGAGCAACAATCCAACTTGTTTTGTTCAATCTTTGATACGGATGCTACCAATACAGAATCCATCAAAACCATGCAATTTGGTTTAAGATGAATTACAATGTCCTATATTAATACCTGATGCATTCTTGACTGGGCCATTTATCCTCACATTTTTTCATATTTGGTTCATTGGGGTCAAATTTAATCAGAACAACTAGGTTTTGTGCCACTTCTTAGTAATATACGTTACAACATTCTTGTTGACCTCTGATTTCATATTATGTAAAAATGGGTAAAAAGAACAATGCATGTAGATTTCAAGTTTAATTGATGTCAAGAAACTTGAAGAAATATTTGTTACAAGTCATACATATTTTTTTTATAAGTAAGCAATGTCCACCAGATCTAAAGATCTGAACTGCCTACTGTATACAATTTATTCCACTGTGTACAGGGAAAAAATATTCTACCAAACTATTATATATTCATTTTATGTGTCGTCTAGATGTCATATCATCATCAATATATCCTAAAAACATAAGAAGAACCCAGCTCGATCAGACCAGTGGTCCATCTGGTCCAGCATCTTGTCTCACACAGTGGCCAACCAGTTCCTCTGGAGGGCCAACAACATAGCCAGATCTGTGGATACATAAGTCAGGAGACTGAAACTCTGATGTGACAAAAGCCTCAGGGCTGCAGAAAAATCTGAAAGTTGAAAAAAACCCCACTGGAGGAGGGGTTAACCGCCCACAAATAATAGAGGCAACACCTGTAGCTTTAAGAAAGAAATATTTGCTGTGACCATTGATACAGCTAGCACAGAATTGCCAGTTGAATCCTTGGTTTTTGTCAGTAAAAGGCAGTGGGAGAGGGCAGGGCCCTTTTGAGGTCTGTTATGACCTTTGAGGGAGGACTCATTGCAGCCACACTCAGCAGTAGTCACCAGATGACTTGCTACCACCCTACTTGCATGACTTCCCTAGACCCAGATACCACCATTCAACAGCAGGCACCCCTTGAAAGCGAGTTAGAGATTCAGACTAGGATCTCAGAGACCAGATTCAAATCCCTATTCTGCTATGGAAGACCATTGCAAGACCAGTTGCACATTCTCTGCCTAGTTTACCTCACAAGGTTGTTGTGAGAATAAAGATCATTGCAAGACCAGTCGCACATTCTCTGCCTCGTTTACCTCACAGGGTTGTTGTGAGAATAAATTGGAGGCAAGGAGAATTATCTAAGCTGCTTTGGGTCTCCATTGTGGAGAAAAGTGATATGTATGTATGTGTGTGTGTATACACACACAGACACATATATATGAAACAAATAAATAATAAATGTAGCTGACGATGGGGGCAGAATGATTGGCAGATGGGAAGGCCAGAAGGAATCAGGGAAAGTTGAGGATGTGATGTTTGCCAGGAGGAGTGGAGGAACTAGGGTGGGGAAGGGGTTGTAATATAAAAGAAGGTGCCCTCCAAAAGTCCATGGGAGTTCCCCACTGCACTATTGGGCTTGGTCCAGTGGCCAGCACTATGCAACTGGACTACTGTTTTCCCAGGTAGAGGCTGATAGGGGGAGGAGGGAAAGGTGAAGTCAGGGTGACAGAAAATAGGGTGCCTTTCATGTTCTCTACAATGCAACTGGGCCTGGCCCAATGGCCAGTACTGCACAACTGGGCCACACATGGTGGCTGGCGTCATGCAACTGGGCCATAGTTATCCTGGGTAGAGGCTTCCAGTGACAGGAATGAAAGGAAGCCTTAAGACAGAGGGTGGATAAAGGCAGGTTGGGTGGTGGGTGGGAAGGAGAGAAGGCAGCAAGAAAGGGGGAGAGACTATGGGTGCTTTCAGGGAAAGACAGAGGAAATAGTAGGGCAGGAAGAAATCAGATGCTCCCCACCAATCCTTGACTGCAGTCAAACACATTAAATAATCCACTTTCAATGCACTTTCCAACTGGATTTTTACTGTGTGAACTGGCAAAATCCAATTCGAAAGTGTACTGAAAGTGGATTGAAAGTGGCTTATTTAATGTGTGCGACGGCATCCCCTGTCTTCTTTTAATAGTCTACTGGCAAATTCAGAAATAATTAATGTTCTGCACAAGTACTTAATGAAGATATGATAGCCCCTCATGTCCAATACATAACACTGATTCTTAGTATTTTATTTCATGGGCACTGCACACACATACCCAGTTAAATTATGAATACAAGATTCCATGCAACTTCTGACATTTGTAAAAGAAAGCTGTGAAAGCTTCAGATTAAAACTATAAAAACCCTTAGACTTTAATCCAATGCATATTTATGCAGGAATCAGCCCCAGTCACTGGACTATACTTTGAGGAAAGATGGCTAAGATCAGGCTATAAAATTTAAGCTAACTAGATACCTTTCTCACTAGGCAGAGTTTGCTATATTTTCACTTCAATGAAATGAAAGGAAAACATTTCTACAGCCCACGTAGGTTTGCCATCCTCTTTGACATATCATGAAATTACTCGTAATCTCCAGACAGCAGAGATCAGTTCCCTTGGAGAAAATGGCTGCTTTGGAGGGTGGACTCTATGACATTATACCCTGCTGAGGTCCCTCCCCCAGGCTCCACCCCCAAAATTTCCAGGAATTCTTCAACCTGAGGCTGACAACTGTAAACCCAAGTGTCTATGGATTATAAATATACCTCGAATAAGATGCTAGTTCTAAGTAGGGATACCACAACTATCTCATTCAGTCTGTTCAGCAGACAAATTTACTTTGTGTGCGACGGCATCCCCTGTCTTCTTTTAATAGTCTACTGGCAAATTCAGAAATACTTAATCCTCTGCACAAGTACTTAATGAAGATATGATAGCCCCTCATGTTCAATACATAACACTCTGATTCTTAGTATTTTATTTCATGGGCACGGCACACACATACCCAGTTAAATTATGAATACAAGATTCCATGCAACTTCTGACATTTGTAAAAGAAAGCTGTGAAAGCTTCAGATTAAAACTATAAAAACCCTTAGACTTTAATCCAATGCATATTTATGCAGGAATCAGCCCCAGTCACTGGACTATACTTTGAGGAAAGATGGCTAAGATCAGGCTATAAAATTTAAGCTAACTAGATACCTTTCTCACTAGGCAGAGTTTGCTATATTTTCACTTCAATGAAATGAAAGGAAAACATTTCTACAGCCCACGTAGGTTTGCCATCCTCTTTGACATATCATGAAATTACTCGTAATCTCCAGACAGCAGAGATCAGTTCCCTTGGAGAAAATGGCTGCTTTGGAGGGTGGACTCTATGACATTATACCCTGCTGAGGTCCCTCCCCCAGGCTCCACCCCCAAAATTTCCAGGAATTCTTCAACCCGAGGCTGACAACTGTAAACCTAAGTGTCTATGGATTATAAATATACCTCAAATAAGAAGCTAGTTCTAAGTAGGGATGCCACAACTATCTCATTCAGTCTGTTCAGCATCCCCCCCCACACACACACATATTGCAGTCTTGTGAGGTGATTCCAGCAATGCCCTGAAGAATGTAATCTGAAGCCAGCCTTACACACAGAGCACACACACCTGAATCCTGCATCCTGGAACATATGTTTGCATTGCATCAAGCAACTCAGACACCTGTGGACATTAAGTTTGCAGCTGTCTGCTGATCAGAAGCTGATTCACAGTTGATCAGGGGATCAGCTGAAAGTCCAGTTCTTGTCCCCCCCCCTACACACACACACATTGCAGTCTTGTGAGGTGATTCCAGCAACACCCTGAAGAATGTAATCTGAAGTCAGCCTTACACACAGAGTACACACACACCTGAATCCTGCATCCTGGAACACCAGCTGTGTTGTTCCTCTTCCCACCATCTCCCTCTCACTCTTTGCCCATCCTTACTAACCTTCCTCATGACATTCCCTTGTAGAACAAGAACATAGAAGAATAAAATTAAGCTACAGATATTATTTTATTCAGCATCCTGTTCTGAATCCATATTCTTACAAAGGACTCACTCAGCTAAGATGCATTATTTTATTCAGCATCTTGTTCTGAATCCATATTCTCACAATGGACTCACTCAGCTAAGATGTCTCCAACCTGTAATGCTAAAGAGTCTTCATCCAAACTGAAGATCACAGTCTGTGCCCAAGGCAGTAGCAAAAATGTTCATGGATGACCTTGCCACCTGCTCCACACTGAGCTAAACTAAGCTTATAAATAAAATATGGTAAGCATATATGAGACAGCAAAAACTTTGAACACTGAAGGGTAAATGTGTGCAGGCATCAAGGCATGAATATATTACAAATCAATGAGAAAACCATCTCTTGATCACAAGGGTGATAATTCTGCAGTAGACAGGAGAAACACTCATTCACAAAGTTTTGTGTTGTAAATACTTAAATAGAAAGCCATACAAAGACAATGAAAAGAATTAAACCTGTATGAACCTCTTTTCCAAAATATTTCCCAAGATGATAGGGTATTGCTTTCCAAATGGGAAATGGGTCAGGATTCTGCCATTTATACCTCTGAACTATATGGAAGTTCCAAAAAGAAAAAGAAAAAAGATGATGGGGCAGTTCCAAAAGCTTGAACATGAAGATTAGATCCCAGCTTCACTGACATTGCACTGAACAGGAAAACTTTTTTTGCATGCAGGAAAACTTCATACTTTCTACATCTACTGTTTTTCTTACTGTAACCAAAACCCAAGCAGATAAGTGCAGATTCTTGAATGCTGCAGTGTTGGACTCAATTTTGCTATGTAATAGTGTGTATCTGAACAATCTCTGTAAAAGAGAGATAACAAACTGGCTGCACACCTGCTGGATCTGGACCAAGGCATTTCATGTTTGTATGGACTACAGTAGCCCTAATCAAATTTTAATTAAAGCTTGGTGGAAAATGTTACAGTTTTACTCGTTAGGAACAGAACTTTGTTTTCAACAGTTGTGAAATAAGTAGAGATTCCACACTTCCACATAATAGCTCTCTCTTCTATATGTAACAATTCCTCTGTCATGTCCAACAAAGTGCACATTCGCTACATCTGAGAGGTGATGTGATGTGGTTTATCAAGCTAAGAGACTGAATAGCAAATCAGACTGCCCTCAAACTTTACTTCTACCATGAACTCAGCCTCAGCCACCAACCTGGAATTTGGGGAAAGAAATACAGGTTTGACCGAGTTGTTGGAAGACTTACTATTCAGTCATGCATGTGAAGTCTTTTGAACACTCAGAACTGGTGGGTAAATGCACAGTTTTAACTGTGAAGCACTTACTGCAGGATAGCATCAGGATCCTACACATCTTGTGTGTAGAGGAAGCACATTGTGTCTTAGAAAATACATTTCTGGACCCTGGCCCAATCTCTGGATAATTAGTGCTTCCCACAAAAAAAAAGAAATTGACAATTCAATTCTTTTTTTTTTTACTTTCCTGATACTGGAGTATGAGTAATTTGCATTGTGAACAGAGAGGAATCTCCCATGTCCCTCAAGTTGCCCATGAGTACAATGTACACTGTACACCTGTATACTCAAGGTAGTAAGAAAGATTAATCAGACACGAGGGATGGGCTAGGGAATCTAGCTGATAGGGGCTGGGGGGTACTCTCACTGGCTTTTGCCTCTTGTTCCAAATTTTTTTCCTATCTCTTTTGGCATTACTGAGGAGAAACTGCAGTTTTCTCAGCTACAAAGGGCCAGCACCTTGTCAGAGGTGCCAGTCTCTTGGTGTGAGCCAAGACTATTCAAAGACATGAACCATACCTAAACAAAAATGATGTGGCCAATTATCACCCAGTTATTACTCTTTCCTCTCTAGGCAAAGTGATTGAGAAAACAGTAGCAGACCAGCTCCAGGTCTTCTTGGATAGCTCATGTGCTCTGGACACCTTTCAATCTCATTTCAGGCTGGACTACTGAGCAGAGATAGTTCTGGTGGCTATAGCTGAACACCTCCATCTGAATGGAGACAAAGGTCATGCTTCTTTGTTGTTCCTAAAGGATCTATCTGCTGCCTTTGATACAGTACATCATGCCATCCTGATGAGGCAATTGAAGGTAGAAGTAGGTATCAGAGGATGTGCCTTCCTCATGGATTGGACTCAGAGGGTTTCCATTGGAGAACAGCTATCCTTAATGTGGGAAGTATTCTGTGGGGTTTCACAGGACACAATCTTATCCCCCATGTTGTTCAATAGCGATGGGCATGAACAGAATCAGAAGGCTGGTTCTTGAAGTGTTAGTTTGTATGAGCTCGTGACCCCTGCTTTCTGCTCCCCACCATTTTCCACAGGGAGCAGAAGGCAGGGGTTTAAATGGCTCAGAGCTGAACCCAAGAAAACCCCTTTAAACAGCAGAGCCCCATGAAGCTCAGCAGTTTGCTCTGCAGCTCAGTTGTTTAATGGGGCTTTCTTGGGCAGCAAGCCCCATGGGCTGATTGCCAAAGAAAGCCAAGTTAAACAGCTGAGCAACACACAGCAGTTTGCTCAACACAAAGCAGTTTGCTCTGTGCCTTTCAGTTATTTAAAGGGACATTGATGGATAGTGAGCCTCAAGGGCTGCCTGCCAAAGAAAGGTCCTTTAAACAGCTGAGCAGCATTGAGCAGTTTAAACTTTAAAGGTACTGCTCAAGAAAGCCCAAAACAGCTGAGTGGTGGGGAGCCCTCCCAGCTGCTCAGCTGTTTTTGCGGCTTTTTGCTCTGGTCATGAACTGCTACGAATCCCACAAACTGCTTTAAAAGTTCACAGAAATTCCTGATGGTAGACCCATCATGAACTTCACTTGGTAAACCACAAACATGGCAAAATTCATCTCGAATTTTGCTTTGAGGTTTGGTTTGTGCCCATCCCTATTTTTCTATACTGGGTCCTGCAAGACTTCTCCACAATCCTTGTGCTTAACTGAATTAAGCCACAATGTACCAATTGTTCTTGAAGATTTTTGTCTCATTTTTAGGACACAGATGCCTTAACTTCCATTTAAAAACTACAATGAGATTGGAGTGTAGATTAAATAGATTTTTTTTCTTGACCCAACAAGGGAGAGTTTCTGAAATATAATTCTCAGATAAGAGGAGTGTCTCCTTAGAAGCTGCATAACTGCTGGTATTTAATGAGAGGAATAAAAGTTGAAAAGTAAAAAGCTGTGATTGTCTGACCTATGGTGATATTTTGCTACAGTCTGCCCAGCCTGAATGCATAAAAATGCTGAAACAAAGACTGGAATAATGTTGAGAGGCTTTCATCGCAGAATGTTTTTTTTAAAAACCAAACCTCTCTGTCTTAACCCCTACAAATTGGTACATTCACTTACATTTTATCATTGGCATAATTAAAAAAAAAGTCTCTAGGAAGGGGCATTCTCATTACAATAAAGGACCACTTCAGACCCAATTGAAATGAAAAAGAAAGAGCACAGCTTACATCTAGATACCAAGTGGTAATTTCTAGGGAAGCATAAAATGCCAAATGTGTAACAATTATGTTTTATAACTCTGTGTTCAAAGGACTTAATAGTATTTTATTGCACAGAGAGGCTTCAGCTCAAGCAGACCTATTTTACTGGAGTGCTCCCTGCCTTATGTTGTTAAAGCACTTCATCAACTTTCTTTCTTATTATCAGTAAGAGAATGATGAGATTAATTTTTGAACACATTTAAGCAGCTTAAAAAATGACAGTAACAAATTTCACTAAGCATTTGTCTTATGCAGTTACTCAAACTGATAAATATACAGTGCATACTCTAAGCAGAGTTATATCCTTCTAAACTCATTGGTTTCAGTGGACTTTGAAGTGCTTAGGGATAGTTAGAATTAAGTCCAGTAGAATCTTGAAGACCCACAAGAGTTTCAGGGCATAGGCTTTCAAGAGTCAAAGCTCCCTTCACAGACTGCTTAGGGATTCCACTGTAAATTATCTCAGACATAGCAGGTATGTAACACAATTCTCTCCTCAGTCACCTAGCACTGCGATTCACATCACCACATAAACTGTTGCATCTGTTTTTGGTGGTGGCTGATAAAACGGCTCTTTGATAAGCCTGTATTAAGAACACTTGGGGACAAGAAGAGGAGAGGGGGAAAGTTAAAACAATGTTGTTGACTTGACCAAAACACTGATCAGCTAACAAATCAGAGAAGTGTCAGCAATATTTTCATTGCTTCTTTCCCTTAACTTAAAACTTTTATCAGTAACGGAAACAATTGAAGAAATGTTGACCAGCCATTTTCTGCTAGATCAGTTTGTAATGGCTTTTTTTCAGGATTCCTGTTTTCGCATACAAGGGCATGACAGCTGAAAATAAAATCCAGGACATATTGAAATGCTTATGTTTTTCAAAACTAAACAAACATCCTTTGTATTGCATTTGGTATAGTCACATGTTTTTCTTTTTCGTCATATATATTAATCTACAATCTACAACTGAATCATCTGCAATATCTTACTTTTCAATCACAGAACCATCTTTCAGACATAGTTACAGCAAAGCAGAGTACATATATCTTTGTTTTAAAGGACAGCACAAGTTTGCTTGCTGTTGTACTTAGAGGATGTTACTGTCTAAAGGAGTTATACCACTGTAAGCAAAATGATTGACGTTTACAACAGAAAGCGAGGAGGGAAAAAACCCTGTTATTGCCTTAATGAAAAAAAAAATCAATGGAAGCAAAATGAAGACAAGAGATTTTGTCTGAGTTGCCGTTAATACTAGTGAAGCACTATGGATATTAGAAGGTCAACAAATAAATTAGTCCAAGTGTTATGAAATGAATGATTTGGTTTCCAACTGTATTGAGTGCAAATTGTTCACTGACTATTAGAGCAGGTAATTTTTATCCACAGTGCCTCAATTACTGTCCCATAAGCAATAATACAGTTGTAAGAGCTGCTAGTTCGATCGAGTGACCTCTGAGAAGGTGGGCTGGGACAGTGGACTTTACAGTGATGGATCACTAAGTCTGGTCTCAAAGTGGTACCCTTCCTTTCTTTCATGGGAGCGCTTAGGAAAGAAACATTACTTCTTGATTCATTTGACCAAGATGGTCCTGTTTTCAAGTGTCATTCATTAAGGACAGATTGTGAAGCTCTGTGTTTCTTAGGAAAGAATTATGACAATGGCTTTGCATTGTGTTCTGCACACTCTACTAAATGATATCATGATGACAGGAATAAAACTCTCTTTATTGTCCAGTTAGTGTGTGCAGTGAGATTCATGCAGTGACCATATTTTACCAGAGAAAGCAAATTAGGGTATATGTACTAAGCTATCTTAAAACACTAACGTTATATATTAGGAATTCTTAAAACTGAATTTCATCTCATCTGAATCTCATTTTATGAATGACAAGATGGAGCCTGACTATGATAAATGCACATGAAATCCCTATAGAATAGATTTAAAATATGGGCATCTTAGAAAATCCCCTTTACATTGGCATCATGTATATCAATTCACAGTGAAACAATTTTTTAAAATGAACTGAAATACAACTAATTCATTCCATTCTTTTGGGCAACAAAACCAAAGGAGAATAATGACGTGTATTAATGCCATTTGTTCATTTCCTACTATTCTTTCTTCTAAACCTTCTCTCATTTTCTTCCTCCCTTCCTCCTTCACCCACCCCGAACAACACTTACTATGCTGTGCGGGACAACAATTTCTGAGGTGGGATAGCTTCAGGTTAGTGCTGGTGGTGGCCAGCTTTCAGTGAGTAGAGAGACTTGCTTTCATCCTGTCTTTACCTTGGACACAATGCTTGCAGACTTGGCTTGGTGCATCCTGGAAAACGTAGTGCCCAGGGGATGTCAGACATGGTGTCTGATCTACCTTGGGTCTACATTTGCCAGGGTGCATGAAAACACTGGATACAGGGCTGTAGCTACAGTGGGGCATCTCGGGGCTAGCCCCCCTGACTTACTGGCAAGACCCCACAACTTCCCATCCAGTCCAGGGCCCCCAAGCAGTGGCAGGTGCAGGAAAGGAGCCAGGTATTCTTTAATTTGATTAGCCAGTGCCCCCTACAAAATTTAAATGCCCCCTGACTTTAAAAATCCTGGCTATGGGCCGGATTAGATGGGATGGGCAGGGATGAGAAGAGAAAGAGTATGTCAGTTTGCCTGATACTTAATGGTTCAGCTGGCCACAAGGCTAGTAACAAAAGGCTCCAACCACCTCATAAGGGCAGTAGAAGCAGTGACCTGGTCTGGCACAATAAGTACTGTTGAGAGAGGAAGGAGGGTAAGTAACAAAGAGAGGACAAAGAGGAGAGGGCAGCAGCATTAGGGATGTTCAGCTCAAAATTTATCACTTTAATTCTGTATTCCATGGCAGAGTGGTGATCTGAGGACCTGGATCTCCCAGATCCTAGTCTCAAACTCTGAACAACTACACAACACTTCTGTTGAACGCCAGCAAGCAGCCAGGCCTGGGTGAGTTATGCAAGTCTGGTGGTAACAAGTTGCCTAGGGGTACTGCCAGACCTGGCCCACTTAATCCTCCCTCAATGGCAAAAACAGCCCTAGAAAGGGTCCTGCCCCTCCCCCTGCCTTTTATTTACAGCAACTGAAGCTACTTTTGCTGCCTAGCAATAGCTAAAGTGGCCACTGAGTTTCTTAAACCTACAGGTGTTGCTTCTGCTGGGGGTGAGGTTAACTCCCCTATACATTTCTTTTAGAATTCAGGTTTTTCTGCAAGCCTGGGGGCTTTTTCTGGTTCACAGAGAGATCCATCTTGTCTGTTCATTACTTCAGTCATTGGATTTAAGTATCCACAAATTTGGCCATGTTGAGAATTAGATATGTTGATGTTGGCTGTGTGCAGTTTTGCCTAATTAAGTCTTCCTTTCCTTCATTCTTCATTTTACATAAACCAGGTACTTTCTGCACACACACAAAAGGGGTGGGGGCGCTTAACCAAGCAACCAGAAACATACACTCCAAGCAGCTGCTTCCAGGTGATGCTCTTTTTCTACCTTGCATTTCCATGTCTCCATGTCTTCTCTTTTACTAAAACTGTGGTCAGGGGCAATGCTGAGTACAATCATTTGGAATTTTTGATGCAGATGCTAATTTTTTTTGCTAACATTACACAAAAGGAATATACACATATGCGGAGGCAATACTTGACCCCAAAACATACCAAACCAACCCTCAGAATCAATGAGTCTTATTCTCACACCACTCTTCTATTCTACCTTACATCAATCAACACCTGCAACTAAACAGCCAGCTCTTTGACTAAGAACAACCCTAATTTAAACCTGCTCTAGTACTACTACAGCTGTTGACAGCAATTAAGCAAAAGGAGGGATGACTAATTGCAGGGATGGCTGCAGAAGGTATTAGGCAGCAATGGACGAGAGATTTCATTATGAATTGCATGCTGACCATAGGCCACTAAGTGATTCCACTAGATTGAGATTTATATGAGGTCACGGGAAAGGTAGGTGAAAGGTTCAATGTAAAGCTGAAACCATCCTTTATTATAGTACTAACCCACAATCTCTGATGACATATGCTGCACACACAGGAATCAACTGCCCCATCCTCACAGTCCAAATTCTTGTCAGGCTAACCTTGTCACATATGAATGCGCACTATAGGAGTCGAGGAAGAAACACCCTGGGGTTGCTGTGTGACCAACAGACACAAACCAAATTTATATTTCTATATATGTGATTATGATGAAACATCACCATATTTTACCACTTAGTTAATAATCACTTCAGAGTTACACATTTATTGCTTGAAGATTAAGTATGTTTGAAAGAACTACTATACTACTACTATAAACAATGTGCCAAAGCCTCTTGAATTATGAAACTTAGGTTAATTCTTCTTCTTCTTTATTCATCTTTATTTTGTGTGTATGATCTGTTAATATATTGATCTATGAGTTATTGTAATAGTTAATTTATCCTGATTAATCAATCAAAGAGTTAAAGGCAAGAGTAACTTTGAGTTGGCTGATGAATGCCCAAACTGAAGAGATTCAGCTAATTTTAAGTGAAACACCTCAGGCACTTTTTGGCACAGTCATTAATGCCACAGGACAGCAACTAATGCACAACAATTCTGAACCTTTGAAAAATGGAAAAATCATTCCTTTGTAATAATGTAAACTGGAAAAAACCCACATGAGAAACAGAATATACATATCAGTCTAACAGTATCTATCAGGCCTTGCTTTTTAGGAATCTTCTGGACACCTGTGTAAACTTGCTAATCATGTCTTCCAAATCTAAGACATTATTTTGCTTAACTTGGCCCATTATACCTATCAAATGATCTGAATTTCCTTCCAGTAAACCTTTTAGAACCCACATCTTAAAGAGGAACAGATCCAATAAACCTCTGATGAACTTCATATGGACTATACTCAAATAACAATTTGTTTCATTTGTCATAAGTTAGAATGTGCATGCACAGCACTGTCCAAGAGCAGCTCAAGAGCCAACCTACATGGCTCCTTGCTGAAGTCAGCCTCTCAGACAATTATTCTAGTAGACCACACTGGCTGCCAACCTAAACTGTCCTCTATTATGAGCTTTAATCTACAACTACCATTTTACTGGCCACAGCACTCCTCAGCTAGTGTTCCTTATTGATATTTGCTGAGGACTAAATACTATAAATTATTGCTCCATAAAATATTAAAAAAACAAAACAAAACAGACATGCAATTAGAATAGACTGTGCAGCATGTAATTGACCGTTGCTTGGATTTGCCACCCTGCTTTATTTATGAAAAATCACCACGTGCCAATTCTCTCCTGGGAGGGAGATTTTCTGTTTAGTCCCTCCAATGAGCAACAGAGTGCTGCCCCATGACTGGAGTCTGAATTTCAATTCTAGCTGGTGCACAGTTGAGCTGAATAGCATTTGGCACAATGCAGAGTACAAGTGAGCCACTAAATGGTTGATTTACTAAATTATTATTGGATGAGCCTTTGCAGTTCCAAGGGAAAGTGCATCTCTTCATGGTGTGTTCAAATTGTTCGGTGTTTAAATATTCAGCATGAGGCTAATGTGAACTGATGAAGTGAGACTACAAACATTCACTTTCAATATAGGCGGAGAGACAGAGATGCAACATATCATGTGGCCTGTGGAGGTGAAAATGATTTATATTTAAGGATGTTGCTGCCCACTTCCATTACTTTAAGGTGCTCTTAATTAGCCTAGTGTTTGAAGGAGTAATTCAGGATGCGGGGTGGGGTGGGGGGTGAGGACAGACACAAACAGTCCACCAGATTTGTGGCTTACTGCGATTACAGAATTCCAATGAGGTCTGCTTCAAAGCCCAGCTTCAGCAAAAGGTTTTCAGCTGGCATCATTCTACATCTCATTCAAAAGGGGGGGGGGCTTGCCTTCGAACAAAATTCAGAGCAGCAGTCAACAAATGTGTTTCTAATATAATGCTGGTTTGTAATTATATGACTTCTGCGAGAAAAAAAAAGATAATTTCTTTACTGCCACCTGCTGGAGCTGGTAATAACCCTTTGTCATACTAAAAGAACAAACATCCTCAGTTTAGAGGACAGTTACGGCAAGCATTTAAAATACTGTGATCCAGGATACTTACAGTAGATTAGAATTTTTTATTGGTACTGTGTTGCCATAACAACATAAAGGCAGCAGATGACTTAAGCTAAGCTTGCAAAGCAAAAGACTGCTCATCTGGCAGTTAAAATGAATACAGTTCACTTCACAAGTTCCCCATATGGACCCTTAGTGTAAGGTAATGAGGATACCATATGGTGAGAAAAGAAATGCACAGAGAACAATTGTGCTCTACTGGATGAGTGAACTGGGTAGCAAGTTACGAGAAAACACAGGAGAGAGATTTGTCTGTGTGCTCTCTAGCTCAAGGGTTCTTTCAGAAGAGGGAATTCCTCTAGTCTTCCCTTAATCCACTTCTTAATGCCTGCATGCATAGATGTGACAAAGAAGCATATTGAACATTTTGTGACATCATTCATCATAAACTGTCAGCCGTGTTTACAAATCAGCCCTGAATGATCTTATACATCTGTAATTCTTAAGAGGTAACAGTGCTAAGTTTTAAGCTAAAGTGCAGGGAAATTTAAGCACTCCTGACAAGCAGAAACATTAGTGGTAATCATTTTAGAAATGCTTGCATCTTTTTTGTTGTTGCTGCATGCATGTTTGGCTGTAAATAATGCTGAAACGTATAACAGCTTTTCAAAAGGAAGATGGAGAAATTGAATAAATACTTTTTATACTTGCAAAAGATTTTTAAAAAGCAATAATTGATTGGAAGCACAAGGAATCATTCTCTCACATACACTTACAAAACATACGACTAACTAGATCCTCAACCTGGTAAGACAGCTTGCTAAAGGCTGCAAAGTCAATTTTGTACTACACATGCTTCATAAAAGATGAATATAAATGCATTAGTTAGACACGGTGAGCTAAATTAGAAGGTCAGGCAGGGCTGGAAGGGCTGAAAAATCACACAACCAATGACTGTAATTACTCTTTTTTTAAGTCTATTAAGTGGTGTTGTTCTATCAAGGCTCAGGGGTATAAGACATGAAGTACAAGATAAAGTAATGTGTATTTATTACTCCCACAGGATCAATTTACTAGATATTTTCAGCTCCATGGAGCAAAATACACAAATGCAGCCTTTGTTGCTTTCTTGAAAATAGGGTGTGTGTATGTGAAAGCATTACTGCTCCTTGAAGGAAACATGTTTATAAGGTTAGTATCTTTCCATTTGCTACATCCATTTTATTGTGCATGTGTATGTATATTAATATGAATTTAATAAACCATTAAGCTCAAATGAATAGTCACATGAATCAATTCCTTTATATGCCAGGTCTGAAAAATCTTTTCCCACACCAATGCTGTAAGAGTTAGATGAAATATTTGCATGATGCTCACAGCATGGTGTGACACAATCCTTTGGAGAGTTTCACTGTCAGAGTCACATGTTATTGAAAGTGGTTAGAACTGGCACTGAGGTTGTCCAGTTTAGGACAAACCACTGCACAAGAATTATGCAAAAATGACAGTCTGCTACACAGAACACTAGTATCCAGAATAATCTGGCCCCCCCTTCCCCCAGTTAATTCCAAAAGAATGGTGAAATGGCATGGTCAGAAAACATGTGATGAATGTTGCTGAAGCAGTTAATCAGCCAGCACCTGGATGCGGGACACTACCTAGAAACCTATACATACAGCCCTGCATTACTTAGAAGAAAGGCCTTTAGGGGAACATTGTGGAAGTACACATAATAATGAAGGGATCTGTGTCATTCTTGCTTTTCTTCATACATTAAGGTTTTGCATAGATTCTAAATTATACCATCTGCTCCAATCATTTGCTGAGTAAACATTGACCCACTTAGAAAATGCACTGGAATGTGTACACAGTTTTGCCGACCTTCAAAAAGAAAAAGGGCTCCTTGCCAGCAAATTTGTGTATGGTTCTGCCCTTCAGCTGTCAGAGTGCCACAGTTTCACAGTTATTCTAAGCGTTACACTTTGTTCATTATCAATCTGACCCCCTCAACATGTCTCTGATCACAATTGGAGCCAGTTGTCAATGAGATTCAATGAGTAACAAACAAGGAAAAAGGAGAAAGACACTCAACCCAACTAAACAGATCAAGTAACCAAAAGGTTGACAACAAATCATGAACCAGTTTAGGAGGATATAAATTTAATAAATTTAATAAATCTACTAGAATCAATACATTTTCAGATTTCAGGAAAACTGGGTGCAGTCAGTATATTAATTACCTAATTTTAATGAATTTATTTTTGATTATTTAAAATGTATTTCATCTTTTGTATATTTGTTCATATTTATGTTTTAGATGGTGTACTGAACTGCTTTACATGATCTAGATACATATGCCCATATGGTAATTTTATATGATTGTGTGTATATAATTCATTATTGTGCTTCTCCGTGAAACTCAATTAACATTTATACTGCTCATTTACTAATGTGTAAATTTAAAGGTTTTTATGCATTTGTTCTTTTCTTCACTCTACAAGATCTATCAAGAAATACTGTACAAAAGATGAAGTTTTCAAGGCCATGCAGAAAGCATGTAAGATGGAAAACAAATAGATTTTAGAACCATTGTTCCAAAATTGAACAGTGGTCTGTCCTACACTTAGCATTATGGTTTAATGGAAAATGGAATTCCACATATCCTTATTAATCTTTCCATTTGAAGTAAGAACTTATTCATAATTGTTCTTTTTTGTTCAGCCCATCACATCATAGGAACTTAACAACAAAACCAGCTGTCTTAAGTGGTGTAATCCGCAACATAAATGCCAAGTCAACCCTGAATCTTTGTAGAAAGTAACCATCTATCCTTACTGAACCAGTGAAACCCCTAACAATGAACTTTTCAGTTTAGCAATTAGGTTTTCTCCATGAATGAAAGAACTCATGTCATCTGTTCTTGTTATTCTGGAGCCAAGAAATATTAGGAACCAAACCAGTAGTGCCATATATTCAGATGACCATCTATGCTGCATACTGTGAATAAAATATTATTGGCATCATTATAACCAATATAACAGTTATTCATATAATTATACAGCAGTTATCTTGCATTACAGACTTATAGTACTTTGCTGGGAACACATTAATTCCATGTTTAATGATATTTTGTATTTCCTAGTATCTTTTTGCCAAAAACAGTTGTATTTAGGGATGGGCGCAAACCAGGAAAACCTGGTTTGAGTTTGGGATGTGTCTCATACCTGAACCTAGCCACTCTGCCCCCCTACAAACCCCAGGAAAGTGCTTTTCAGGGAGATGTCAGACGCGGGTTCAGAAGTGTACAGAATGCACCATGTGCGAGCTAGAGGCATCATGGCAGCCCCCTATATGCCCTGACTTGGAGGGTCTGAGTTACAGACTGCCAAAAAAGGTGCCATCAGGAAAGTGCTTTCTGGGAAAATGTTGTCAGGTATGGATTCTGGCCCACAGAACAGACAGGACAGATGCTATATGACCCAAGTAGAGGGAAAGCATCAAACTTGCAGTGCACCTCTATGGGATGGACACCCCCTCCCCCCTGGAAGCACGCAAGAGAGAACTGTTGCTGGCACCGTTACAGATGGACGTGTCCCTGGCTGGGCCCATATACTCTCCAATGACCAGATGAATGCAGAGCCAACCCCCTCTGCCCTAGTCTAAGAGCCACCCACATAGTAGGCTGTAGTGCATTGCAATGCAGTGCAGGGCCAACCCTTCGACCTTGCCTGGGCCCAGAAGCCACCTGCATGGCAGGTGGCTGACTCCCAAGACCCACCTTACCCCCACAGGTAAGGTGACTACAGGACCCTGCCCAGGCCTAGGATTCACCCACATGATAGAAAGCTTACTCCCAGGTCCATCATCCCTCTGTGAGCAGAAAATGTGACTGCAGGGCAGGGCCAACCCTCCCACCCTGCCTGGGGCCTGGGAGCCACCTGCACAGTTGTGGGTGGCATCTCCCTGAGCTCACCCTGCCTTCACATACTGACAACATGACTGCAGGACCAACCCTCCTACCCTGCACAGGGCACAGGAGTGTCTCCTCTCTCTGCAGATGGACAACATGATTACAGGGAAGGGCCAAAGCCCCCACCCTGCCTGGGGCCTGGGAGCCACCTGCATGGTTGCAGGTGGCTGCGTCTCCCTGGGCCCAACCTCCCACTGTAAATGGATAATGTGATTACAAGGAAGGGTCAAACCTCCTGTCCGGGGCCCAGGAGCAACCCACACAGCAGGTGGCTGTGTGTTCCCTGGTCCACCCTCCCACCACAGTCAAGGTGACTAAAGGGCAGGGCCAACCCTCCCACCCTGCCCAGGGCCCAGCCTCCCCACGCCACCCTCCCTCTGTGGACAGACAATGTGATTACAGGGCTAGGCCAACTCTCCCACTCTGCCTGGGGCCTGGGAGCCACCCACACAGTGGGTGTCCCCTGGCCCACCCTCTCACCATGGTCAAGGTGACCGCAGGGCAGGGCCAACCATCCCTTGCAATCACCTCAACAGTGGGATAAGTAAGACAAGATGGCTCTTGAACTAAGGAAAGCCCCCCCCCCGAGTCTCCTGCATACCATATCATGTTCCCCACCCAGACTCCAGCTTGCAGCTGCGGTAAGAGGGATGGATGCAGCCATCGGTGGCTGCAGGGAGACCCAGGACTCAAAGTCAGGAAGGAATTGTCCTGTGCCAGTGGCCTGCAGTCACATTGCCAGCAGGACAAGTGAGGGGGGGTCATGCACGCAAGCAAGGAGGAAAGAAAAGAAGGATGACCAGATAGAAATTTAACATGACTGATCTGTCGAGGTCACCACTGGTGGTGGTCACTCAACGTTGGACCCCCTGTCACACCCCAGAAGGAAGCACGGCTTGCAGTGTCACTGTGACAGTGTGGAGGCTGCCAGCTAAGCAGTGACCCACTTCCCATCCAAATGCCCTGAATACGTGATGAGTTGATCTACAGTCACCTTCCCAGAGGAGCAGGAACAAATGAGAGTGTTGTGGAGTCAAGGGCCAAGCGGCAAAAGGAAGGTCGTGCAATGTGAGTGAAAGGGAAGGAAGCCATCTAGCAAAGCCCCCCCCAAGACCTGGAGCCCTGGAAGAGTGGGAAATAAAAACCTCCCAAACAGGGCCCGTGGACGTGCCCATGCTGCCCCTCACTCATTATCACCTTGAGATTAGACAGCACAAAGGGACTGAGCTCTGCAACAATGGCTAGGAGGAGGACCTCACCCACACAAACACCAAAACAAGGCCCAGGGGAAAACGCTGCAATCACCTGTAAGCAGGGCAAGTGAAAGGTGATGAAACTTTCTGAAAGGAAGGCCTGGAGAGTCCTGGACACAAAATGTCATTTCCCCCCTTCCCGGGATCTGTCTTCTTTCATCTGCCAGCTAGCAAAAGAAGGACACAGTTGATCGGATGTGGAACCAACACTGAACATTGAACCCTTTGGAACTGGATTCACCCTGCACTGCAGTCACCTTGCCAGCGGAGAGAGTGAAAGGCAACGGCTACTGAGCAGAGCAATGTAACGAAACGGAAGACCCCCCAAAACCTGGAACAAGGGAAGGGGATGGGAGAAAAAGGAAGACACCCCTAAACAAGGTCCTTTGGCCATGCCCAGTGCTCAGGCCTAAAAGTCTGCGCCCAGTGATTGCTCTGCCTGAAAAAGATGGAGGTGGCTCGTGGAAGGGCACAAGAGGAGGTAGCTGAGAGTTGGGGCGCAAAGAGAGAAATAAAAGGAAACTGAAAGACCACCCAAACTTCAGAACAAGTCCTGGCTAAAATCCTAGCAATGCAGTCACAGCAATCACCTGGGGGGGGGCATCAGAACCTGTGCCCTAGTGTGCTGCCACACCACAAACCCCAAAACAAAGACACAGGGAGAAAGAGGGATGGATCATATTTGGCGGGAATGGTGTGTCAACCCTCCCCCCAACTGTAGGGATCCCAAGTCCCCCCGGGGGGCGGGAACCCCCCACCCCAGAGGCCCGTTCCCCGGTGCCGCCAGATTGGGCCCCGGGGAAACTCCACCCCAACGTACGCATCACCCGGAAGTGATGCGGGCACGCCGGGCACGCTGGGGGTGGG
>NW_015171515.1:963113-971534 GCF_001447785.1 Gekko japonicus
GGAAAACTCTATGGTTTTCCCTTGTATGGCTGTGGCCCCGCCCCCAGCATGCCTGGCATCCTCCCGTCACTTCCGGGTGACGTGCGTGCGGCACGCGCGTGCTTAAGACGCTGGCCAAATAGACTTGGCAACCCTACCCAACTGCCAACATCCTATTCCCAGGAACATTCGGCCGAAGGCATGCCCTGCAATCAGTCTCCCTGCCATAAGTGTGGGCGAAAGAGAATGGATGTGAGTGGACGGTGTGGCCAGGGTGGTAAAAGGAGCTATGGGAAGGAAGACAAGTTGCCCTGGGAACTAGGACTTGGTTGGCTTGCTGTGCCTGCCCTGCCCCCAGAATCACCCTGCCAGCAATCTGGACAAAAGGGGATCGTGCCCCAGCAGTACCAAAACCTTAACAGCATCACTGGGTGTCTTGGCAAATGGAGCCAAAATCTCATTCCCAAGTTGCCAAGTACAGGTAATATGGGGTAATTTACACAGGCTGCTTCCAGTGCCCTGGGCCCACCAGAAGTCCTCGAATTGTCCTGAAAAGTACATGTTGCTGCAGATGAACAACGTGATTACAGGGCAGGGCCAACCCTCCCACCCTGCTGGAGCCAGGAGCCACCCACACAGTTGTGGGTGGCTGTGTCTCCCAGGCCCACCCTCCGTCCACAGATGGATATGACTGCAGGGCAAGGCCAACACACCTGCCCTGCCCTGCCCAGGAGCCACCTGCACAGTGGGTAACTGCAGCTCCCCTGAGAAAGCTTGCACAGAAATGTGTATGTGTCTTCCTTCCTGTCTTATTTTCATTTACAAGCAGCTGTTTGTGGCCATCTTTGACAGAACAGGTCACAACAGTAAGGGCTGGCTCCAGCTCTGACCCACTGCCAACAACATCCTATTCCGGGGAAGGATTGGCCATGTATTATTCTGCAGTCAACTTGATTTGTGGAACCCTTGCCCAGCAAACACCTTGCCAGCACCTTTGACAAAACAGATCACAACCAGAAGAGGTGGCTCCAGATGCAACAAACAGCAACATCAAATTCCCAGGAAGGTTTGGCTTGTCTGTGTATGCCCTGCTATCCTTCCATAGTCATCTTTGATTGGGGAGCCCACAACCTTGCCAGTGGTGCGAGTGGAAGAGAAGATAAGAGATTGGATTTATACCCTGCCCTTCACTCGGAGTCTCAGAGCGGCTTACAAACTCCTTTCCCTTCCCCACAACAGACACCCTGTGAGGTAGGTGGGGCTGAGAGAGCTTTTTCAAGAACAGCTTTGACAGAACTATGGCTTGCCCAAGGTCATCCAGCAACTGCAAGTGGAGGAGTGGGAATCAAACCAGATTAGAGTTCGTGATTTAACCACTGCGCCAAACTGGCTTAGGACTCAGCGCAACAGATCAAATGGAAGGCCCTCCAACTTCATCCCCTGTATGCCACCCATGTGTCCTGCTGCCACCCATCCAGACTCTGGCTTGTGGCAGACACAGGAGGGATGGTCATTGGCGGCAACCCCCAGTGACACCCCGGAGGTATCGCCCTGTGCCAGCAGCCAGCTGTCATCTTGCCAGTGGAGAGGGGATGGCTGTGAGTATGCACTGGAGCCTATGACCAGCCTGAATAACAGGAATTTTCCTTGGCAAGCCAGCACCCAGGAACACTCAGCCCTCACCATCACTTTGCCAGTGGGCTGTCATAGGGAACCATCTAACAAGGAGAAGTACCCACAAACACCTGGAGACCAGAAACAAAGGGAAAGAAGGAATATCCTCCCAAACATGGCCCCTGGACATGACCCCAGTGCCCACTGCCCATGCAGCTGATCTGTATCACCTTGATAGCAGTGAGCAAGCAAAAAGGGATGGCTTGACACCAGGATGATGATGGCAATGACCAAGAGGAAGACCTGGCAGCTAAAACAAGTCCCACAGAAAAAGGTCGGCCAACCAGCTACCAATCACCTTGACAGCGTTGTAAGCAAAGGCTGACGGCTGTGGAGCAACCCCCACACACACACCAACAAAATGACTTATTCTAGCCTGTTACAAAACAAGGCTCTTGTCCTGCCTGGTCCAGGAAGCAGCACCTTCCTAGCAGAATGACAGAAGGGCTACAGCAACTGTGCTAATGGGGAGCATGAAAGGGGTTGGCCAGGGGCCAAGGAATGAAGGGAAAGCCCTCTTAGATGAGAAGGGGAGCCACCAAGCACCAAAGCAAGCACCATACATTGACATGGTGCCTTTAAAACTCCAATCCATCACACATGAGAAGGATGCCATAGCACCCCACATATCTGGATGTAATGGCTCATGCCACTACAAAGGGTCTCTTACATGTACAACATATTCTTGCCTTCAGACCTATAGTGTTGGCCTGGTAATCACCCTGCCCGTAAATGGAAGGGGTGGCTGCTGGCCGTGAGAGTAGGTGGCTCAGAGCCAGGGTCCAAAGGAAGTAAAGAGGGAAAGAGAGAAAGAAAGGAAAACAGAAAGAACACCCAAACTTCAAGTTAAGGCATTCAGTAAAGAGTCTGGCCACACAGCAGTAGCAATCACCTTGACAGTGGGGCCAGTCAGACACCCCACAACCAAACACCCAAATCCCAGGGACAGGGAGAGAGAAGTATGCATGTTGTGCCCCACAATCAGTCACCCCACCAGCCATGTGGGTGGAAAGGGATGGATGTGAGAGGAATTATGGCCTGGGTGAGGAAAAGCAGCCATGAAAACAGCAACAAATTGCCCCGGGAACTTAGACTCTGTTGGCCTGCTGTGCCCGCTGCCTGCCCCACTCCCAGAATCACTCTGGCTGCAGTGCAGGTGAAAGGGGATTCCTCCATATCCCCAAAGCAAAGGAAAGCATCATGGACCTTTGACAGGCAAAGTCACAACAAATCAGCATTCCTGTATGCAAGCCCAACCCCAGCCCCATAGCCTGCCAACCATAGGTCCCCCCCAACATGACATCAGTGACTAAAACCGACTATTACCTATGCCCCATGCCCAGGAAGGATCTGCCAAACCGTAAAGCTGACAAGGGTGGGTAGTGAGGTGATTGACACAGGCTATGTGCTGTGCCCTGGGATCTGTGGAAGTCTCTCAAGTTGCCTAAATCTTATGTGACACCGATGAGTCATAACTGTGGTCTGGAAAGGAAGACAAGTTGCCATGGGAAGGAAGACAAGTCTCCCTGGGAACTAGGAGGACTCCCTGGCTGAGTCCAGGTGGGAGCAGTGGGGGCTGAGGATGTCTCCCAGGTGGGAGAACATCCACTCGCTCTACACAGTGATGGGAATGCAGGAATTGAGATCGGCCACACTAACAAGATCTAATCATATGACACTCTTGCATGCAAAGTACTCAAGGAGGTCAAAATTGGCAGGCTCAGAGGACTTCTTGTAGGTGTCTTATATATATATTTATTTTCCATTTTACAATGTATAATCATACATATATTGATTTTTACATAAATACCATTCTTGAGTCTATAGTTTATTCTTTTCCTTTATCCATTTATATATCTTAGCCCACCTGTCTTGAAATATTTTATCATCCTTTCCTTGCAATATTACACTCAATTTGTCCATTTCTGCTATCTCCAAAAATGTTATAATTAGTTCTTTTCTTGTTGGTATCTTCTCGTGTTTCCAATACTTTGCTATTAAAATTCTTGCTGCAGTGAGGATATAAGTTAATACATATACATCATTTTCTTTATATTCCTTGGGAATTATGTTTAACAGATAAGTCTCAGGACACCGTTTCAGCTTAATATTTAGCATTTCCATTATTATATTACTTATATTTTGCCAAAATTTACACATTTCCCCACATTTCCACCACATATGGAAAAATGTACCTACGTTCGCTTTACATCTCCAACAATTTTTATTTGGTGTTTTATACGCTTTTGCTATCTTTTCTGGAGTCCAATACCACCTATGAAATATTTTAAATATATTTTATTTAAACGTTACGGCTCTCATCATTTTCATCGCTTTCCATATAACTGTTGTTATGTTATTTTTCATTTGTCTTTTTGGAAGAAAGCCCGCTTGGTCTTGATGGATCACTTGTATGAGGACTTTTAAAAATCTTGTTGCCAAAATATTTGCGAAAATTTTATAGTCCACATTAAGTAAGGAAAAAGGTCTATAATTTCGTATTTCTTTCTCTTCCAAATCAGGTTTATGTATCAAGGATATTAGCGCATCTTCCCAGGTTTTTGGCATAGATGTTTCTTCCGCAATCTTTTGGAGTACTTCTTTATATGGTAAAAGAATTTGTTCCTCAAACTTCTGGTAGACTTCTGCTGGTATCCCATCTGGACACGGTGATTTATTCTTTTTTTGTTTTCTTAATGCCTCTGTTATTTCATATTGCCTCTGTTATTTCATATAATGTTATCGGGTCATTTAAGATTTTTTTCTGTTCCTCATTGAACTTTTTGTGTTGTATTGTTTCAAGTAATTTTCTATGTGTTGTGGGTTTTGAGTTTCTTGTTGATACAAATTACTATAATATTGTTGTATAATCTTTTTTAAATCTTCTATATTATATTTTATTACTTGGTTCTCATCTTGCAATGCCAAAATAGTTCTCTTATCTCTTTCTTTTCTTAGTTTGTAAGCTAACCATCTTGTAGGTTTATTAGCATTTTCTAAAACAAATTGTTTTGTGTATTCTATCTTTTTTGCAATTTCTTGTGATAATAGTATATTCAATTCATGCTGCAATGTTTTGAGTTTTAGTTTTGTTGTTTCTATTCTTGTTGATTTCTTTATCTTATTTTCTTCTTTCTTTATTCTAGTTTCTAGTTTTTCGGTTTTCTCTCTTCTTTGTTTCCTTTTCCAAGCATCTTGGTTTATAAACCAGCCTCTTAAAAACGCTTTAAAAGCGTCCCAAATAATATTAATTGGTGTCTCTTTTGATGTGTTATTTTTGAAAAATTCTTGTATTTCTATATTTGTTTTTATTATAAATTCTTTATCTCTTAATCAATATGTATTTATTCTCCATCTCGTACTTCTTTTCTTTTGCTGTAACAGTAATTGTATTGGATTATGATCCGCGTAAATATTTGTAAGAATTTCAGCATCATTTAAATCTTTTAACATTGTTGTTGAAATCCATCTCATGTCTATTCTAGACCAAGATTTATGTCTATCAGAGTTAAATATTTATGATAAGTGTTTCTTTTCCATTTATCATGATTGTTATAGCTATGATTCTTCCACCCTCTGAACCATATATAAATTGTGGATTTAAATGTTCTTTTGCATATATTACCACCCCTCTCTTCTTTACCTTATCTGAAGCAATAAATGCTGTACCTAATTTTTTTCCTTTTTAAGTGTTTATCCTCTTTTTCTTTTATATGAGTTTCTTGTAGGCAGATTATGTCTGCCTTTGTTTTGGTTAATTGATGGGAAATTCTATTTCTTTTCTGCGGTCCATTTAGACCGTTTACATTTATTGAGAGTAGCTTTAAGTTTCTAATTGCCATTGTGTTTATTTTTACTGCTGTTATTTTGGTTCCTGTTTTGGTATCTGGTTTGCATTTGGAATTGTATTTTGGCTGTCGATTTATTTCTTTGTCTTTGCTTTCCTTCTTTCTTGAAATACTCCCTTACCATCACTTTGACAGAATCCTCCACTATTGCACACCTAGCTCCCCAGTGCTGCTCCTGACCTCCCACAACACAACCAACAACCAGAATTGGGATTCTGGCTTGCCCATCTCTTATCAAGCTGCACATTCCCCTCCATCCTCCTCCCCCTCCCCAGCTTCTTCCACCTGCTGTTGCCTCTGGCCGCATTCATGGCTTTGGAACCTATGCACCTCGCAGCAGGGGTCATGCTTTCACTGAATGAGCTGCGCGTTATGGAGGGCAATGTTGCCCTTGATGCAGGCGTCGCACATGCAGGCCAGTTTGTACTCCTGCTCCTTGCTGAGAGGATGCTAACTCTCATTGGTGCCCGCCTGCACCCTGTCTGCCAAGGCCCTGGCACATGGGAGAACTATTGTCTCCTCAGGGCCTGGCTGCACCATGGAGTCCACCGTCCATTTCAGCCCTTGAATGAGGAGGATGACTTGCCCCTGGCTGGTGGTGTGGGTACGGAGCACATCGGTGGTGTCCTGGAATGGCTTTAGACTTTAGAACACCCTCCATTTGGGAGAGGGTCATTCAATCTTTGGAGCTTATGCTGAGTTCCTTTTCCCCATGCTAGATGGTCATGGTGGAGATGACATCCTGCACCACACTCCTCTGCTCCACCAAACACACAATCATGGCACAGGTAGAGTTTCACTGGGTGGCTACGTCCTGAACAAGCCAGTGTTCGTGCTCCTCCCCCACCCCTGCCTCTCTTGCAGCCAACATGCAGCCTTGATGCTGTGTGAGAAGTGGCCGGCCAGGCACTGGAGGTTCTCCAGCAGGACCCTAATCTCAATGGTGGTGGTGTTCCATTCCCCCTTACCAGTGTTCCCTAGCTCCAGGGCATCCCTCACCACCAGATGCAGCCTGTGTGCCTGGCAAATGATTTTCCTAAGGTGTGCACCCCTTGCCACTGCCTGCATGTTGGTACCGGCATCTGTGACCAGGTAGCCACAGGTGATGCCCAACCACTCCCTCAAGCTACTCTGTATCATTGCGGCGATGGTTGCCACCGTGTGGTCCACATCCATCCCCTGTGTGTGGAGGAGAACCATTTTGTAGCCACGTATTAGTGGGCCTCTCCCCTCCCGGGGCATAGCCATGGTCCCACTATGGAGTTCCTCTGGTTGCCACCAGTGGGGGGTGAGAGAGAGGTAGCCGTGATGCTGGCCACTCCAGAAGTCTGCTGTCAGGAAGATGGTTTGGGCTCACACTTTGGAGAGCTCGGCCTTGAGCAGCTCTACCGCAGAGTGGTGCATGGAGGGCAACACTCACTGGCTCATGGTCCTCCTGGAGGGGGTGGTTTATCAGGCAGCCACATGCTGTATCAGCCAGCAAAAGGCCACATCCTCTGTAAGGGAAAATGGTTGGCCATCCATGGCAATCTTCTCGCCAATGAGACAAATGATTTTTTCCTGAGCCCTCCCCCTTGACCTTTTCCCCCAGCATTGGCAGCATCCCTGTTAGCATGACCTTCTGGAGGATGGCTTGCCTTGTAGTCCCAACCAAAGCATCTGAAGCCCCTCTTTGAGTGGCCTGTTCGTCCCTCGCCTCTCCCTGCTGAGTGGGAGTGGGCTTCTTCTGCCTCCCACTAGTGGCTGACACCCCTTCTTTTGGCAGTGTCAAACTGGGGTGTGCCCTTTGCAGGTGCCTCCAGAGAACAGTGGCGGCCAAATGTTGCGGGTCCCAGCCCCTGTGGACACAGGCACAGCACACCTGGCACTCCAGCTTGCATGGGTCTCTCCCCGGGGTACAGAAGTATTTCCATGTGGTGGAGTGGAACCTTGTCCCCACACCCATGGTTGGAGCAGGTGGGAGGCACTACTGCTTCCTGGCATTGGGCCAGGGAACGCTAGATGGGGGTATACCGATGCAAATAGGAGCAGCAAGGGATTGGGAATCTTGAGATGTGGAAGAGGAGGATGCATCACCATCACCACCAACTCCCCCCTCCAAGTCACTGCTGTCACTTTCCTTGCTTCCAAAGAATGTTACATACTGCAGCTTAGGCGGCAACACTGAAAACTCTTGAGTAGCAGTTGAGAGCCCCATGGACATGGACAGAGCAGGGGAAGTGTGCACCGAGTCCCCCAATTATGTGCTGGAGGTATCCTCTGCTGGGGGGTGGTGGTCTGTGCTCGTTTCCCAACAACAACGTGGCACATGGGAAAGTGGTGGCATCCTCCTGTGGCCACAAGTGAGATCCCTTCCAGCATCACCCCATGGCACCAAACACCTGATCAAGCAAGCACCAGGTGGGTCAGTTCCCAGAGAGGGAAACAGACAGGCAGGCAGGGCAGCAGGCAGATCAATGCCCCCTCAGAGGAGAAGCAGATCAGTTGGGGGAGAGGTTTCAAACTAGGTGTGGAAACCTGGACATTAAAATCCCCCATCCCCCTCCATGTAGTCATTATTCCTAGATTACATGTTAACCCTGTTGGGCTTCTGTTAATGCAATATTCCTTCTGGACTAAGAGGAGCTAGCTCAGAAATGTGTATGTCAGAGGAAAAGCAGATCAGTTGGGGGAGACGTTTCAAACTTGGTGTGGAATCCTGGACATTAAAATCCCCCGTCCCCCTCCATGTAGTCATTATTCCTAGATTACATGTTAACCCTGTTGGGCTTCTGTTAATGCAATATTCCTTCTGGACTAAGAGGAGCTAGCTCAGAAATGTGTATGTAATACATGCAACACACGCACCCAGTCCCACGCACATACACGCATACTCATTTCAAAACAATACTGTGAGAGACTTTATAATTCACATTCACAG
>NW_015171515.1:971937-976978 GCF_001447785.1 Gekko japonicus
GTAGTAAGCCACTATTCTATAGTTCTTCACTGACTGAACATTCTGGTACATGTAGACTTGCAATCATCAATCACATTTTTAAAGACTGACCTGAAGTTAAGGAATAGTGACTTTACAGACTTTACAGTGAACCAAACCCCTATCTGATCACAGCCAGGATGTTGATGAAATAAACAGTGCTAAATAATGTCATCACTTTGGGTACATCTAAAGTTCTATGGTGGTTTAGCAGTACAGCTGATCATGGTGATCTTTAATTATTATTCAGAGGCAGCCTTTTTGGATGAAAACAATGTGAAGCCAACTGCTTCAAGTGGCAGAGTCCAGAGAGGGTATAATTTTTTTTTCTTCCTTAAAAGTATCTATTACTGTGCTTATTAAAATATACTAAGTTTCAGTCTAGAGCAAGGTGTATTCTTTGGTCTTTTTGTATCAGATCCCATTCTATTTTACATATAGCTATTTGTGATCTAAATTAAACTTAGTTTTGTAGAAGCAAGTAGTCAAACATATAGATAGAAAGTCCAATCCATGCATATTTCAATCACAGATACAAAAAATGGGTTCCTCATTGCAATAAATGGTTAAATTCCGGACTAACTCCTTAATCATTCCTGTCAGAGAATAAATTAGTTCTTTTTTAGGTCCTTGGAAGCTTTTGCCATTGATTTTAATGAGAGACGGAGTGAACACCCTCCTCTCCATAAAATGTCTTCCTTTGTCCCCAATGACTTACAACAAAATGTCTTTTTATACATGGAAAAAATATCAATATGATTTTTTATAAAAACTTTCAGACTGAGTAACAGTCAGTATTTGTGTTCTTGACATCTATCCATACATTAAAAACAAGTTAGCACATACCATAGTTAAAAAGCATTCCCATTACCCTAAATTTCAAAAGTACCATTGAAAGTACTACTGACTTCAAAAAACTGTATTAAATTCAAATAGGTCCCAAGGCTAATGGAAGCAATTTGTGTACCAACCCAAACTGACTGGCCTACTTTTCAAAATACAGGTATGATAATCTCGTGGTTTTAAAAGGACATTTAAATTGAAAGACTGTGAATATAGTACATAATTATACCAATAGCACCCTTTAACTTGTCAACTTGTAAATCTAAAAGGCTATCAATCATTTCTGAAGAGGAAATAAACCTTAAAATTCTTTGATTGACTGTGCTTACTTTTTACGTTTAAAAAAAAAAAGACAATGCGCGAGAGAGGAAAAAATGTATTAAAGTGGCCAGAAATCCATTTACAAAAGTACATTGTTTTACATAGGTGAGTAAAAAGCCAATAATTACATCTCCAAAAGACATCTAAATCAAAGAAAGTACTTTCCTTCATTTATGTATTTTAAGTTACATGGAACTTCAAGTAACTTTTTTATTAAAATACTTTTCCAAATGCAATGCTTATTGAAGTAGCTAATAGAATAGCATTTTCATTTAAGGTAATGTAATCATTTTTGCAAATATAAGATTTAAGCCATTTTCCTCTATCTAAACAGTAAACTTTCAACCTGTCTCTTGTGTGAATTAACTAAAATTACACCCAGGTGTACAAAATCTGTCTATCTATGCTAGTGTATCAGTTAAGGCACAATATTTATTATTCTTTCCATTTTATGAATTACTACTTAAACCCTTGAGGAAGAACTTTCTTTCACATTAGATGTTCACAGAGTAAGCCTAGGAAACTCTTCACACAGCCTTTCTGAAGCTGTAACTCATAGAATCCAAGACATTTAATACAAGAAAAATTACACTTATCTGTTAAAATCAGAACAGGGGATTAAATTATTTCATGTTTCCAAAACTACAATGTACGTTGTCAGTTTTCCTTTACCACCCTTTAGAAAAATGGACCTTCTGAACTAAATGAATCGATTACTGTCATAATTATGCCTGAAAAAATACAACCTCTTGAATTTTCTATTTTGTTTTGAAATCATAATTTAAAGGGTTATCTCTCCCCCCCAGTATTTCATATAATGAGCTCCTGCTGTATCAATAAAGCTTGGACTATTAATTGAGTGACTGCTTGATACACAGGAGAGAGGAATTTGTATCTCTAGCCATGCTGCCAACTTAAAGCAAGAATGATCGACACTTAATATCAGCAATTAAAAGAACCTGTTCAAATATCATATGGAACTTATAGCTTGGGGAAGTCTCAGGAAACTCATTCAGATATAGGGGAGAATAATTGAATTAGAAACATTTTAATGTTATTATTTGAGGAAAATAAACACACTCTACATGGAAACTGTGGAGATATCAGACACCAACACAAAAGACAAAGCTGGCAAATTTGCTTCCCATGAACCAAGGGCTGGCTGGCTTTCTTTCTTTCTTTCTTTCTGTCTGTCTGTCTGTTCAAATCTGTTTCTCAGGAATGTTGTTCATGCAATATTTGTCACAAATACCATAAGCACGCTGATTAGAAAACACAAAAAGCTGTGTCGTGTGTAGGCACTAGTATACCCAAAACTATAGTCCAGAAAACTATACAACTAACACTTCAATACAAACAGGCCCTCTTATTGTTCCAAAGGCTTGTCTCCCCTAAAGGCAAAATGTCTCTTGCTTTTTAATATATGCTTCATTTTTAAAAAAATCAGTAAAGACAGGAGCCCTAAAAGTTTGTGCGTGTGTGCTGGTAAACCATGCAAAACCAAGCATCCCTTTTCCATGACACAGACTCTCAGAAAATGAAAACACCTCTGTGTTCAACTGTCCTATCACATCCTTCTTATCTTTATCTTCCAATACTGAAAAAGAATGGTTAAAAGTGCAATTCTAAGGAGAGTCACACCCTTCATCACTGAAGTCAATGGGCTTAAGAAGAATGAAACTCTGCTCTGTAAGTCTACCTTGTTTCTAGGTCACCAAGGTTCCTACACAATGCATTTTTTTGTTGCTAAAGCAAGGTCAAGTGTGCATTACATCTCTCCTTATATATAATTGAATAGTGGGTGCCAAAATTCTAATTCTAAAATGCACTCCCTTAGTGTATGGCTGATGGCACTGCTCCTCAGCATATATCGCCACCAATCAGAAGGCAAAGCCCGGGTCCCGCCCACACCACAACTGCTGCGACAACCTGGTCTTTTGCATATGGAAGCTGATTGGACATCACTCCATTCCACACCTCAAACTCCCCCCCCGCAAGGCAGTTGGAATGTCAGTTGCATATGGAACCTGCTGTATTCTGGTGGTGTGCAGGTCCCAGGTTCATGTTTTAAAAGCAGACTGACACTGTTTGCCCAAAGCCAGAGCACTCTCCCAGAGCCTCTTTCTAGATCTCGTTGTATTTATTTCCACAACGGGCCTTATTTCTAGTATACTATATTCCTGTAGCAGTACAAAATAGTATAAGACAGTATTAT
This sequence comes from Gekko japonicus, assembly GCF_001447785.1. Taxonomy (NCBI): domain Eukaryota; kingdom Metazoa; phylum Chordata; class Lepidosauria; order Squamata; family Gekkonidae; genus Gekko; species Gekko japonicus. The sequence goes on from NW_015171515.1 coordinate 975,335, forward strand.
CACAGAGCCCTTACATAACCAATGGCTATACTCCATGGAGGCTTAATCATGTTGGAGAGATCCAAAGAGATGACACGGCTGGGACTCAACCTGATGCCAGCCAGCCAGCCAGTCAAATGTTTAATATGGTCAAAGAACCATCAAATAACCACCAAAACCATTAAAACAGGGCTGGGATGGAACAGCATGGCCAGCCATGTGCCCAGCATCCAGCAGGTGACATGGCCTGGGCTGGGGGTTAGGGTCCAGTGGTGACAGTGTGCGGGTCATACTTCTGGAGCAGAACTGTGAGTGGGCCAGTGGGTTTTGCTTGCATGCCCACCCTCTAGATAAGCAGCCGCCACCTGGGCCTTGGCCCTGCCTTTTGAAAACCGCAAGGAGGCCAATGAAATTCTAAGGCTGGATGGGAACTTTTCGTTGTTTAATGGAAAGGAATACATTTATTCAGGGGTCATTTCCTGCAGGAGCGCACAGGAGCGGAGCTCCGGCAGTAAAGAGACCAGGGGGCGGGCACATGCAACAAACCCCACCCCCTGCTCCCAGCAGCCCTCAATCAGAGCAAGAAGTAGCCAGATAAGTTGCAGAGCTCCCCCCGGCCCCCCAGTCCAAAACAGTCCAGTGGCACCTTTAAGACCAAGTTTTATTCAGGTACAAGCTCTCCCTCCTCTGTGAGGACAGATCTGCACGTCCCCCCCCAATAGCTAGCAATCCAAAACAGTCCAGTGGAGCCTGAGTGGTGGGTGTTACCTTCTGACACACTTCCAGTGATGTCAGGGTGTGTGGCATATGCAAATAAGTTATGCTAATGAGTTATGCTAATGAGTTATGCTAATGAGATCCTGCACCTCTTTTTCTACGAAATGACCCCTGCATTTATTCAAATATTGAGTGTTAACTATGCCACATTAACACATTTACACTGCAACATTGGGTTGTACAGAGTGTTAACTTCAGGCCTTCACAATTAACTATGCAATGCATGAAAAACAGCATGTCCACACAGAAACCTTTGTATGTCTATAGCATGCTAATTTCAATACATCTTGTCCACAATACTATATTCTATCTTAATTCCTCCTGTCCACACGCCAAAAACAGGGAAAATATAACCGTATCCAATGGAACAGACAGTACAAAGGGAAGTATGCGATTTCTCGGTTAACATCTTCATCATATTTTTTATCTTTGTCTCAGGTATCAATTTCCACCCTTCCAATTATCAACTAAGGGCCAAGGGGTAACCATCCTATCCCTGTGTTTCCACATGGCAGCTAATCCACATATCAGCATTCCATTCAATTCAGACGATCCATACAGTAAACTACACTGCACCTTTTCCTAAGGTGTAACATTTCCTTTTAAGAAAAGAATATTTCAAAATGTTTCACATGTCACCTTCAAATAATAAAGATATTTCTTTCAGTGTTTGAGAAGATAATCCAGACAATGGCAACTGGAAAATATGGCATGGAACCCCCAATCTTTCAGGAAACCCCTTGACCCTGACTATTAGTATTGCAAAAAATGGCAACATTACAGAGCCACAGCATTGATAGAGTAAGTTTCCAACCAAGCACCTTTGTATGCAATACGACTTTAATTGGTCCATAAGGGAGCATAAAAATCTACTCAACACACACACCA
>NW_015171515.1:976992-995004 GCF_001447785.1 Gekko japonicus
AGAGTGTATTTTGCAAACCTCACATGCAAAGAAAGTTTTCTTTCTTAATTAAACATCATTAAATGAAACCATACAAGCACTGGGCTATTTTTGTTGTGGTTGTTGTTAATATGATTTACTCTTCATAAAGCTTCTTTTTCATTAATTGCCCCCCAAGTGTTTATTCCCATAGGCAATGGAAAATGGAAGTGGTTGGAGCAAGTCCTGCTGAGACACAAGGGTGGGTGTTACAGAGACTACTGCAAGGCAAATTCAAGAGTTTCCCTACTTTTATGACTTAGTGTGTCACTTGTACTTAAACATATTCTTGTGAATTTAATTTCCTTTTCTTTACTGTACTTTGATGATGTCATTCTTTACTAGGAACAGAATAATATGTGGCTAATAAGAAATGTAAAATCTAGATTGTATAACTACACAGAGTCTAAAAAACAGGCAGTACATTCATTAGATTATAAATAACATTTTCACAATGAAATCAAACTACCAAACTAGCACCTGTGCCTCTGGCTTCCTCTGTAGCTATTTCTTGTTTAAATTAAAGGCTCAGTTGAGCTAGTAGCCAAGGCAGACCTGTTGTCATCAAACTTAACTGTACACATGCTGTGTGATATTTTATTATACACACATACACACACTGAACATCAGTTAGAACCTACGTACCCAAATTAAAGGTCTGTAGCAAACCTGAGTACCCAAGGAATGCAAGGTATAATTGAAACTGAACTTTTAAAATAGTAACGTTGGTCAGGAAACACATGGATACCCCTGATCCCAGTACAGTTTAGTACACAGTACACACAGTGCAGAGATCACAGTAACACCCTCTTTCTCTCTCTTTGTATTTAGAGTTACAGGACCCATGGGGGCTACAGCACCCATTTGTAAAGTATCCATTCACCAATTTATCCATGCACCACAACTTCCCACTACACATTTACTTCCATTGAGTAATTCAACCATAATGTGTCATAAATAAAGAGAATAAACACAGGACAAACTATCCATACTGAATGATTTAGGACATAGTTTCCTATAACTATTTTTACCTGCCATTACCCATAGCCAGCAGGGGGGGTGCTGCAGGTGGCACCCCCTATCAAATCTTCAATGCTGGTGAGCCTAAAGGGAAGTGGAACCTTGCAGGCTCAGCAGAGGGAAGAAGGAGGCAAGGAGCTGGGGCTTGGTGAAAGGCAGCCGCCCGGGGTTATGCTGTCCTCACATGCCCCCAAAGAGGTAGGCCAGGCCGGCTTCCTGATTGGGGCCAGGCAGCACATCTCTGGTGGATCTGCCAAAGCCATGGGAGCTGCTGTTGCGTAAGTGGCACCATGGGGGGGGGAGAGACAGTGAGACACACATCTCAGGCACATTAATTAATTTAATTTGTGCCCCTGGAGGCCCCCCCTCCTAAAAAAATCCTGGCTACAGGGCTGCATTATACTATTTTGGGCCTCCTATCTCCTAACCCAAAAAACCTTGCAGGTGAATAAATTCTACATCCTTCCCCAACTCCATGCAAGATAGCTGATCAGTGTAGTATTACTGAGTGTGTGTATGAAGTCCTGGCACACATAAACTATTAGACTACAAACTGGATGCAGCATAAACTTATGAAGTCACACAGAAGACCAGAATTATATAATGCCCAGAAAGCAAGATCTCTCTTAAATATTAATATTAATGGATTATTTCAAAATCTTTTACATTCAAATATATTAGGTCGTAAGTGTAAAAAACCCAACCATTATTAGAAATAATTAACATGTTGTATGCTCAGAAAACAGGATAATTTTGAAATGATAATAGATTATAGAGAATTTAAATTATTATAATGAATGTAGCTTGTTGTATGTTCTTAAGGGAGGAAAAGCTATAATTCTTGAGCTTCCAGCAGCTTCTGCATCGAGAACCCAGCAATATTACTTACTCCTATAATTGTTCAGATTTTGTCCCAAAGAGTTTTGACAATAATAGTTATCAGAGGGGGAAATCATAGCAACCTGTCTGATAAACATGTTTCCCTGCCCTCATACCCTGGTGAGCACTGTGACACTATACTTTTATCATCTTGTGTGTGCTCAGAATGAGCTTAGAACAGCAATTGCCAGGAATAGGCAGGCGATAAACTGCATTGATTTAACACATCTTGTTTTCAATCATGCTCGGATTTTCTGAGCACGCATTTTTCCTGTACTCCAGCTTGTAGCTTTTATCTGACGAGCTGATCCCTTTTCACTGGAAAATGAAAAGGTCGCACAATAAGACACGGTTTACTGGAACTCCAACACGCACCGGGGAAAGTATTTTAGATAAATACTGGCAGACATAGTGGAGCTGAATTTCAACACCACAATTGCTTAACAACAATACTTATTACTCTCCTAGAACAAGTCTACAAGCACCTTACATCTCACAGTAGGGGAGAATACTAAGTTAGATCTGGTAGCTAAAAAAATACCTTCCTCAAAACTGTTTAAAGATATTGTGCTCCTTTAAACTTTTATAACTGGCCTCAAAATAGGAAAAAACTAAACATCTTTTCTGTACTCCACTAAACCCAATACAAAGGTTTATTTATTTCTTTATTCACAAAATTTATACCCCGCCATTCCATCCTCCTCAGCGCCACCAAGGCAGCTATAACATTAAAAATATACATAATAAAAACACATCTTAAAAACCATTAAAACCAAACAAAACATGTCATTCAAACAATTAAAACCAAGTTAAAATAAACATACAATAAAGTACACATACATACAAACAATTACAAATAGGGCAGGAAGCTGACCTAGACAGCCCAGGCAAGCCCGATCTTGTCAGCTGAGCACTTGGAAGGGCGACCTCCAAGGAATACCAGAGGCAGGATGCAAAGTCAGGCTAATCAAGCCACCTCTCTGAAAAATGTCCAAGTGTCTCCAGAAGTCACCATGACTTCCAGGCTCACAAGAACACACAGAGAGCATAGATAAAAATCAATGAGTTTTTTTAAATTAAAAATTGGATTTTTAAAATTTACATTGGATTTCTAAAATTTAAATCAAATTTTTTAAATTAAATTTGGTTTTTTAAATAAAATGCTTTTTAAGGAAAAATCTATGTTAAGATAGTTTTCTATTTAGGATACATTATAGTCCAAAGGTTATTCATCATGAAATAAGGATTAGTTTTTAATTATGTAACATGAAGCTGTATATTCATGCAATGTTTAAATTTTTTGGTAAATGAATTCTATTAATCCATTCACAGTGCCATGCTCTTCCAGAGGTTTCTGGTAAGATTATTGGGCAATTTTTTATCTAGAACATATTATCATGGATGGCTTCAAGAGAAAATTAGATAAACACATGGAGCAAAGATCCATCAGTGGCTATTAGCCACAAAGTATAGTTAGGAACTCTGGGGCAAATGATGCTCTGTATTCTTGGTGCTTGGGGGGGGAACAGTGGGAGAGCTTCTAGTGTCCTGACCCCACTGCTGGACCTCCTGTTGGTACCTGGTATTTTTGGCCACTGTGTGACAGAGTTGGACTGAATGGGCCATTGGCCTGATCCAACATTGGCTTCTCTTACGTTCTTATGTTTGATTTTACAGTTCTCAAAACTGTGAATTTGTGTCTGCAGAGATCACATACCTCTTCTTCACAGCAAAAATCTATATAGCTAATTCTCAACAGTTCCCTCTGTGTGTGGATACTTATTGCCATAAACATAGGGCACACTCTCCCCCAACAAGTTTTTCTACAGACTCAGGGGACTCCATGGGTCTAAAGAAAAAATCCAAAAAGCAAAAACAAAAACCCAACACTCTGGGAGGATTGAATTCCCCCCCCCCAAAAAAACCCTTTTGAAATGGCCACAGTGAGCGATAGTCTGTCTTATAGCCACAGAGACAGAGAGAGATAATGAGTGGGGGAAGAGGGCAGAAGCAAAAGCAGAACTGGAGCTGGGATTGGGGAGGAGTCCTCCTGCAGTATGAATGGCTAAATAGGAGCGGGAGTGGGTTAAAAAGGCAGGGGGAGGGGACAGGGCACTTTCCAGGTCTATTATGGAGCCAGGCCTGGGACTAGGATTGCCCACTCCAGGTTGGGAATTTCCTGGAGATTCTGTGGTGAACTTTGAGGAGTGCAGAGTTTGGGAAGGGGAGAGGCTTCAGCTGTCTCCAGGGGGACAGATCTCTGTTGTCTGTAATTCTGGGGAATTTCCAGGTCCCACTTATAGGCTGGCAAACCTAGCAGCACTCTTTGGCTTACTTGATACCACCTGACTTGTATGATTCAACTAGGCCTGGCTGCTTTCTACTGTTCAACAGTAGCCACCCTATGAAAGTCAGTGTAGTATAATGACCAGAGCTTCAGAGTAGGGTTTGCAAGACGCAGGTTTAGATCAGCATCTTGCTGTGGATGCTCACCGGGTGATTTTGGACCAGTCACATACTTTCAGCCTAACCTACCTCATAGGGTTGTTGTGTGGATAAAAAGGAGATAATAATGTAAACTGCTGTAGTCCCCACTGTGGAGAAAGACCATAGTTTTCCTCAGTAGAAGATGCAGGGGGAAAGGAGATGGAACACTGAAGACAGAGGACAAGATAAAGGTAGGTTGGCTGTTGGGTGGGAAGGAGATAAGGATGCCAACTCCCTGGGAAATTCTTGGGTATTTGAGGGGTGGAGCCTGGGAATGGTGGGGAATGAGGAGGGGAGGGATGTCAGACAGATATAATGCCATAGACTCCACCCTCCAAAGCAGTCATTTCATCCAGGGGAATTAATGTCACTAACCTCCAGGTGAGGACTAGAGATCTCCTGGAATTACAACTGATCCCCAGGTGACAGGGATTAATTCCTCTGGAGAAAACGGCAGCTTTGAAGAGTAGAGTTTATGGTATTATACCCTTTTGAGGTCATTTCCAAGCTTAGACCTCATCCTCTCAAGGCTCCACCCCAAATTTCCAGAAATTTCCCAACATGGAGCTGGCAACCCTAAGAGGAACCAATCTCGGTATTTGGGCAATCCATTGTGATTCCTGGAGAGTGGCTGCTGCCACTGCTGCTGTGTGTGGGGGAAGTAGGTGAGAGGCCGGGAGAGTGATGGAGTGAAGGCAGATAGGAAATGACAGGCCTGGAGGGGAGAGGGAAAGAAAAGGGGTGGCAAGAAGGAGAAAGACTCTGAGAGAGGTAGGGGAAGAAAGGAAGAAACAGAGGTGGGGGGAATGGGATAGCCTCTCCCACAAATTTCTTGCGGGTCCCCACTTGTGTTATAAAATAAAGAGAGTTGAGGAAAATACCATAATCCCATTGTTCCTTTACAAATCTAGGTACACAGAATCAACCCCTTACCTCTTAAGTGCTAAATTTCAAAAAAAATCAATGAATAGAAGATTATTGGGAATAGATCTGCACAAGAAGCTAAGTGTGAGGAGGAAGGGAAAAGCAGTAAAAATGAAAGTGAAACCTTTTGAGCAGAATACTCCACAAGTCTTTGGATCTTTGTTTGTATAGCCTGAGTTTTATCATATTATTCTTTCCCTGGAGGAGAAACCTATAATGGCAGCAGGCCGTAAAAGAGACCCAGTTTGGGAATATTTTAATGAAGTCCCTCTACCTATAAGTAAGGCAGGTCTGCGTGCAAAATGCAAACACTGCAACAAAGAATAAAATAACATCATGAGAAGTGCTGTGATGAACAGGTAAGGCAGGTGTGCGTGCAAAATGCAAACGCTGCAACAAAGAATGAAATAACATCATGAGAAGCGCTGTGATGAAGACAACAAAAGGAACATGTTTGAACAGGCAGGAACTTCAGGCTGGCAAATGTTTTGATTTCATCATAGTTCTTAAAGACTGCCTTGAGGAACTGTCATCCTTAAGCAAAATTATATTTGTTATTATTATTACTGCATGTTACTGTCATTTTGATACCGTTGTTATGAAGAAATAAAGAGTTGAAATGAACAAATATTTTGGGGGGCAGTACTGAGTGGCAGTGAATACAACTAGTAATACTAAAAAAGCAGAAATAGTACAAATAATAAAATAACAACATTGACTTTTTTTGTTTAGGGGAATCCATCATCAACATAAAGGATTCTGGAAACTATCCACCTTCGAGATCACCATCCTCCTGTTCTCCAGTTTCAGAGTTATCTGTCCAGGATAGTGTTTCAGTCACATCATATACATCACACATCCACAGTATATCACCTAAAAGAAAGAAAAAAGCCAACCATCCAGGATCCACCATAGATAAGTTTGTGATTAAAACCATCAGATTAGAAAAAGAGTTAATTGATGTAAAAATACTCAGTTTGTTTATGCAACAAACTTCTTTCCATGTGATTCAAAACCCACACTTCATTAACATGGTTCAGTCACTGAGACTGTCCACCCAGCAGAGCAGATGCTGCAAGGAAACCGCTGGATAAAGTATATAACAGAGAAATGGAGCAACATGCAGCAGCTCTAGAGGGTAAAATTGTTAACCTAAGTCTTGATGGGTGGAGTAATGTCCACAATGATCCTGTTGTATTTGCTTGTATAACAACAGAAGAAGCAGAAACAATTGATACATCAGAAAATGCACACACAGCAGAATACTTATAAGTGGCAGCAAGAGCTATAAATAACATGTGAACAAAAATTCACGTCTAGTATGCAGTTTGGTCACAGATAATGCTGCAAATGTATCCAAGATGAGAAGAAATTTAGAAGAGCAGGAAGGGAATACAAAGCTAATGACATATGGTTGCAGTGCCTAGCCAAAGACTTCAGTGTTCCAGAAATAAAGACTAATGTCATTGAAATTGCTAAATACTTCCATAACAATAATTTTGCAGCAGCAGCTCTAAAAAGAATGGGAGGAACCAAGCTAACACTCCCACAAGATGTTAGATGGAACTCTGTAGTGGACTGTTTTGAGCAGTATATCAAGAACTGGCCTATTCCAATGACAGTTTGTGAACCAAATCAAGAGAAAATAGATGGCACTGTCACAGCCAAAATCCTCAACATTGGGCTTAAGAGAAATGTTGAACATATGCTGAGCATCCTGAAACCCATTTCTGAAGCTTTGAACAAAATACAGAAAAATAGCTGTTTTATTGCTGATGCTGTTGAAATCTGGAAGGAACTGAGTGAGCACTTAACTACACACTAACAGAATTAAATTACAAGCATTAAAAAAAGAATGTGACAAGCACTGTCTCCAGGTCATTTTCTTGTAAATATTGTCAATATCCAGTACCAGGGTCAAACCTTAAATGCTGAGGAAGAGGAGTTAGCTATGACATGGGTATCCAGCAATCATCCATCTGTAATGCCAACTATAATAAACGTCCGAGCTAAGGGGGAACCATTCAAGAAATATATGTTTGTTGATTATGTTTTAAAGAAAGTCACACTGGTGACTTAAGCACTTGGATTTAGAGACTGTTGAAGTAATGATTTCACTTTTAACACCAGTAGCTTCTTCTGCTGGCGTAGAAAGAATATTCTCTTCCTTTGGACTCATTCCTTCTAAACTGAGAAATCGTTTGGGACATGATAAAGCAGGAAAGCTTGTTTTTCTTTTCCAGATTATGAACAAATGAGAAGATGAAGATGAGTGAGCTACAAAAGACAGTATTTTAAGTTTTTCATGTGTGGACCGGGTTGATAGTCTAAGTTTTTTTAAACAAAAATATTTTGTTTAACCGAATCAGTTAACAAACATGGATGTTTAAACAAATACAAGAATACATATGCTATAATGTTATTGTTTTAGTTTAATAAAACTATTTAAATCATTATTATTAAGGTAATTATTATTTTTCTCCTTCCAATAAATTACTGCAGAAAAGTTGTCCAAATATGAATGATTACCCTTTTAAAATGAAGATAGTATACCTTGCAATAATTTCATAATTATCTATGTGTTTCTAATAGTATAACCAAATCAGTATTTTTGATATAACTGTAAAACTAGTCTGAAAAGTTATTATTCTAAAAATTAAACCCCCATTTGGTTGTAAATAGTAAGATTATACCAGCAAGAATGAGTCTTTATGTAGAAAACTATGATTTAGATCTAGCCTTACTGACTAGTGATTTAGATCATGAGTTAAATCATGATTTTAATCGATTTGATTTAAATCAAATCCACCCTGCACACACACACAATACTCACAAAAATAGGGCAGGAAGGAGGGATCATTGAGAGAACATCAGACTAAACAAAAAAGTCTTCACCTGCTGGCAGAAGATGGCAACACAAAGGGTCAGGCAAGGCATTCTAGGGAAAGGGTTCCAGAGTTTTGGTGCCATGACCAAATTATATTTGCTGTACTATTAACAGGAGTAGATTTGATGCAGCTGAAGGATTTTTTTAAAAAAATCCAGACATCACCTGACAAATATTTGCATTGTTTGAATATTGTCCATGCTTTTATATTCCTTCATTGGCACTTCTCATGGTCATTTTCTGACACAAATGGCTTCATTAAAGCCAGGCAGAAAGCTTAACCATAAGTATTCCATTTATGCTGTCATGAGATGTGGCATTGTGGCATCATTAGTAAATCTACTGGAGTCACCACAGTTAATACCTGCAGGGCAGGTGAGTGTGGACACACAAAACTATTGGCTTTCAGTTCTTTCATGTGCAAGAAGCCTTTTTAGTTATTTAATGTTCAAGCGATCTAGTTGGATTGCCAGCCTCCAGGTGGGGCCTGGGGATCTCCCGCTTTTACAACTGATCTCCAGCTGACAGAGATAAGCTCCCCTGGAGAAAATGGCTCCTTTGAAGGGTGGACTCTATGGAAATGTACCATGCTGAGCCCCCTCCCCTCCCCAAACCCCACCCTCTCCCGGATCCACCCCCAAAGTCTCCAGGTATTTTCCAACCCAGACCTGGCAACCCTAGGATCTACCAGCTTTTAATCATCTGGCTTATGTTTTTTTAAAAACAATTTTTGAATTATTGCAACATCCTGGTGTGTTAAGTGCATCAACTGCTCTATAACAGTTAAATCCTTTAAGTCCATATGAAAATCTCAAATCTTCACATATCTAATTCCAAAGCAGGTCACAGAGTGTGAATTAACAGATCTGCAAAACGGAACAAGACACAGATATATGGAATTTCTTTACAAACTTGAAAGCGGTCCCAGGTTTGCAGAAAAAATTGAAATCTGAAACACATACATACAAAAAACACACATCAGGAGACTAAAAGTCCCTAAAATAATAGCAACAATGTCTGTTGCTTTAAGGCAGAAGTACTCATTGAGCTCTCAGTTGATGCTTTGGAAGATGCTAGAAACCACAATAATATTGCCTTCTTGTGGAAACAACCAGCTGGAATAGACCATGAAGTTAAGACCGCCAAGCTCCAGGTGGGACCTGGAATTTTCCTGGAATTACAACCATCTCCATACTAGAGAGATCGGTTTCCCTGGAGAAAAAGGCAAACTTTGGAGGGTGGATTCTACAGCATCACATCCATGCTGAGCTCCCTCCCCTTTTCCAAACTCAGCCCTCCCCACACACTGCCCCACATCTTCAGCAATTTCCCAAGATAGAGTTAATAACCATACTTGAATCCCACATGACAACACTAGATAAAGGTCATCTAGACTAGCTCCCTACTCAGTACAACTACCTGCTACTACAGTAGCCTCGGAAGATGATGTAATCAACATAATAAAAGAATGATAATCAGGTAGCAGAAGTGCAGGTTTTTGGGTTTTTTAAATCCCCAACCCATGAAACAACAGTCATCAATATTGAGGTCTAGTTTTTCCCGTCAAAAGTGAAAAAAAGCCCCTTGGCCTGCCGTGAAGTGAAAAATAATAATTAAAATGTTGGCAGCTGCAAGAAACAGGCCCGTAGCTACACTGGATCATTTCAGGACCCACCCCCCTGACTTATTTCAAAGGTCCCATGACTTTCCATCTGCTGCCTCTTCTTGCCTTCTCCCACGGCTAAATGGTCAGACTGCCCGTCGGGGCCCCTCACAGTCTGGTCCTCCCTAGCAAAGCAGTAGGGCTTCCTGCCCTAAGTTGGAGCTTCGCTTAACTGCCAGGCTTAGGGAAGCACCAGCCACCTGGCTCCTGGTGCACGCCATTGGGAATGTGGACTGACACTAGAGGAGCAGGGCAGCGTGGTTTCCTTTGCTCTCCACCCAAGGCTGGAATCCAGAGGTGGGCGCTGTGGCTGAGGACCCGGGTGTGGCAGGCGAGGTGCCGGTGGGCTGCTCACCCGTCTCTCCAGCAGCCGGCCTGGGCCCAATTCCAGTGGTACACAGCATGCCGCTGCTCCTTCCCCCCGCTCCGCAACTTCAACTGGGAGCCGCTCCCAGCACAGCGTGTCCGTGGGTGCTCAAGCTGCAACCTCTGGACAATGGGCGGCAGGCCAAGGGGCTTCGGCCTTGACCTCCACCTCCTCGAGGACCTGTGCGGCCACCCCAGTGAGCTGGTGAGGGCCAGTGGGAGCAGGAAGGGATGCAGAGGGTCGGTGCCTGGGGATGCCATGGGAAGGGCAGAGGAGTAAAGACTCTGCCTGAGCGGCCCAAGATCTTCAACTTTAAGTAAATTAACTTTAATTAATTAGCCAGTGCCCCCCAAGAATTTTAAATGCCCCCCAATTAGAAATTCCTAACTACAGGACTGAAGAAACCCACTTGAACCTCCATAGTTTGAACTGAGTGAATGAAATGAGAAATTCTTTCAAAACCTACAAATGAGGCCAAGGACTAGGAGGTCAATGTAAAAATAAAGAAACAGGTATAGGGAAGAATTACTTTGAAACAACACAAATGTGTTCTCAGCAAGGGCAAAAACTACACAAATACACCTGCACAAGTTGTGTTGTTGTTAACTTTCACTACAAGGTCAGAATTGTTCCTACAAAGCATTTTAGGGCAACAAGAACAGCAGACAACATTCAGCCACTGAAATATATAATGAAAGATAATAATTTCAGCAGAATTATACATGTATAACTGAGTGCATGATTAGAGGCACAAAGAAAACCATGTTGTGTTCAACCAAGAAAACAGAAGTAGATTTTCTACTTCTATGCTTGTAATCACATAGGTTCACTGTAGAAAATCGGGAAAGAATTTACTCCTGTCTTCAGAACAATCCATGACTGGTGAGAAACATTTAAGTTTTATTTCCTTTTTTTAAAAGTATCAGCAATTGCTTGTTTCTCAGAAGCAAAAACTGTATGAGCTGGACCAGTAGCCTCATTTGGGACAGCAAATCCTGTTTCCTTTCCAAGAAGATGGCTACAGTTGTCCCTTAAGTAGCTTAAAACACAGGGAAACTGGATTATCCTAGAAAAAAATTGCCAAAATACGTTTTGTTTTACAGAGGAAAAGTCCTCTGGGGATTTTTTAAAACCCAACTAATATTTTTGAGTGCTGAAGTTTGCAGTGATACCTTTTACACTATCTGATGTGTGTAAAAACACATACAGCTAGATAGTCCTTATCTGTTACATATTTGAAGAAACTAAGGAGAGGAAGTTATTCTGTCTAAATATCAAGCATTACTTATGCTCTAGGGCTTTGGGTAAGTGGATTTTCAGAGTGCACTATTTCAAGAAGAGTGATATTCGTACTAAAAAAACTTTCTCAGGGATGCCATCTTATTGAAATACTTTCTGTCTTGACTGTGACACGGATGATTGAAATGAAACATATTAAAGATTAAAAGATGTACTTTCTGTCTTGACTGTGACACAGATGATTGAAATGAAATGAAACATATTAAAGATTAAAAGATGATGATCTATTGGTTCATTAATTAGGCCGATCGACTCCAAAACAAGAAGATTTCAAATCAATGACCAGAACTTCATCTGGATTGAATTCAATGTGTTGTCATTCGCTATATGATCATAGCTAGACACCTGCATAAATTGCACTTAGTTCCATAATGTGGTCAGCTGTCCATTCAGCATTTCTTATGCATTTAATGCACAGACACAGAGGAAAAGCTTACATGATGTGCACAGTTATCATTTGACCATGGCATGGAAGAGTTACTCATTATGTGACTAGGCCCTGCCTGCCTGCCTGCAGTGCTGCCCCATTACCTACCTGGCTCATACAGTGAGGGTGACTGGCAGTGGCAGCTCCTCCTCTCTTTTGCTGACTGAAATTGGTGGCTGAGATCTTGCAACATAGCATCACGAGATCTCATATTTTAATTTTTGAAGAAAACTGCAAATCTCGGGGCCGACCCAGGATTTGTACAAATACCCCTCTACTCTGTATTGGACCCCAGTGTGAGGATTTAATAATCCACATATCAAGGTCCCACATCCAAATTAGTTATAAATTGTGTTATACCATATAAAAACATAAAAGCAAACTCTGCCTTGAAATTTATTGACTGCAATTCTAAATACTCTAAGGAGTAAGTCCTATTGACCTTAATGAGATTTATGTCTGACCTGTTTGGATTGCCCTGTTAACCAACCACCATCTTTTAACGTATTTCTGTCTTCAGCTCTGTATTCTAATGTGATACCTCACAAAATATGCTAACAACCTTCCGCATTTTATTAAACATTTTGAAACTGAAGAACCTTCACCCTGTTTCCAGCTAGCTGCAATGCATACTTTAGCACCTGCCCAGATCTATTTACCCAGCAAAAATTTCAAGCATTGTAACAATACCATTTAATATGCAACCACCTTGTTATATCATCAATTAGGTCCAAAACATAGAACAAAAAACCCTAACACATATCAAAACATGTAAGAAATCTGCTCTAACAGCCTGGCATCTTTAACAAACATCTACAAGGATATTATATTTTTGACAAATGGGAGACCTACAAGAACTTGAAGGGCATCTCATTTAATCTTCCCCCACTATTTCCTCTTTCCCTTCCCCGGCAGGTGCCATAGTTGCTCCACTTTTCCTGCTTCCTTCTCTCCTTCCCACATACCAGCCAACCTACATTTACCTGCCCCTCTGTCTTTAGCTTTCCATTCTCCCCCTCCCCTGAAAACTGTTACCTGGAAAAACCATGGTCCAGTTTTGCTGTGGGGAGCACCTCATTTCCCTGTTATTTTACAGATACCATGTCCTCTTTCCCAAAAAAAACATCTCCCATATCCTCACATTATTTGCTTTCTTTTCTCCTTCCCACCCACCACCCAACCTAACTATCTGTACCTCTGTATTCAGCTTTCCCCCCTTCCTTCCTCCTGGCAAACTCTACCTGGGAGAAGTCTGGTCCTATTATATCGTGCTAACTCAACTTCTGGGCTATGCCCAGTCATATGGTACCAGCTGGGCTAAGCCCAGCTGCACAGTGAGGAACCTGCAAGAACTTGCAGAAAGCATCTTACTTTCCTCCATAGGGTTGCCAGATCTCCTCACTGCTCCAGTAGGGGGATTTTGAGGGTGTTCCGGGGGTGGGTGGGGATGTTGTGTGATGTCCCCAATGCAATGAAATCACCCAAACATGTATTAAGTAATGATGGCAGCGGCCATGTGGGCCCAGCCATACAGTATAAAATAGAAGTCTAAAACATAAAACATAAAAGTCTAAAACCTTCGCCCATACGAACAATAGCCACTTCGGATCCTAGGGCACACCAATGCATTCGCCCGGATCCAAAAGTAGACCAACCAGGTCTGTTGCATGTAAATAGAACCTATCACTGAGCTTGGGGTGTGTGCTGGGTGTGGTATGTTCACGCATATAAGCTGGCCTGCAGCCGGCCAAAGTTATCTTCGTGTTCCTGATGTAATCAATAAACCTTGAGCTGATTCACTATGCTGAGCCTCCGCTTCCAGTACTTTTCAGGGGGACGATCTAGTTTTTGGGCAAACACTATGGTAACATTGGGCTTAAACCAGGGGTGTCAAACATAAGGCCCTGGGGCCGGAACCATTCGACCCAGGGCTCTTATGCGGCACATGAGCAACTGATGCAAGGGAGGGAGTGTTGGGGGAGTGGGTGGAGCCACTCTGATTGTGGCTTCAGCACAGAAGAACAACCTTGTCTTTAGTAGTCAAGCACTGTGGGAGCATCTGCCCAGTGCTGCACAGCTTGCCTCTCCAGTCTACCTATGTGGGTTTTCCTCTGTAACCCCCCCCCCTCAGCCCATGGGGCCTTGCAGTGAGGATACATCAACTCAGAGCTTACCAGCTGCAGTCCTTTTTGCAGTTTGTATCTCCGGTACCTGGCATTACGTTTTGTGTCACACATGGCCTGGCCTGACAATGCAACATTTATGTCAGTTCTGGCCCTCATAACAAATGAGTTTGACACCTCTGGCTTAAACTATAGAATTTGCCCCAAAACCAGAGCATCCCCCGTGTGATGTCCCTAACGTGATGATGTCACTTCTGGGTGATGTCATTGCATTGGAATGTTTAGGGGTGGGGTTTCCCTCTCTAGCTAGCTGGTCTGTGGCAGGGAGAAGCCCCCCAAACGGGAGATCCCCCACTGGGACCTGGCAAACCTATTCCCCTGTATCCACTTCCCATGGTATTTCTCTCCCCATGGCAGCCACCATATCCTCTACTTTTCATGTCTCCTCCTCTCCTTTTCACCAAACCCACCAATTTTAACTGCCCCCCATCTTCAGCTATAATTATTTATATACTTTCTTTATATTCCATCGTTCTCCCCAAAAGGGACCCAAAGCAGCTTACATCATTCTCCTCTCCTCCATTTATCCTCACAACAATCCTGTAAATTAGGTTAGGTTGACAGTGTGTGACTGGCCCTAAGTGACCTAGGGAGCTTCTATGGCAGTGCAGGAATTTGAACCTGGGTCGTCTCCCAGATCCTAATCTGAAACTCTAACCACTACACCACACAGGTTTTCATGCGGTAGCTGCTGTTGAACAGTAGCAAGCAGCTAGGCCTGGGTAAGTCATGCAAGTTGGGAAACCATCCTGTGGTTGCTACTGTGCCTGGCCACAATGAGTCCTCATTCCAAGGCCAAAAGAGATCTTGAAAGGGCTCTGCCCCATCCCTCTGCTTTTTTACTAACAGAAATCAAGGGTGGAAGACTGGCAATACTGTGTGGCAACAGCCATTGAGGACATTCATTTCTTAAAGCTACATGTGCTGCTTCTATTATTTTGGAGGATTTAAAAAAAGCAACCCATGTGCTGTTTTTTAAAGTTTCAGATTTTATTGTAAAACCTTAGCATTTTTCAGGTTTGTAGAAAGATCTTTCTTGTCTGTCCACAGCGCCTGTCTCTGGATTTAAGTATCCACAAATTTGGCCACAGTGATAATTAGGTCTATTGATGAAACCTACACAACATAATATTACACAGATTTTTTTTTTTACAAAGTATTCTTTTAGATCAGAAAACGTCAATCTAGGGGGATATTATTCCAAATCCATATATTCTCTTGTTCTGGAGTAATTTGATTTAAACATTTTCCCAACTGCTTATGAATTGAAAAAGGGAATTATCCAAACTGAGCAAAAACAGATAACAACATATTTCTAGACATGTTATCTATGATTATTTCATCCTGAAATGTTTTTCATCAGAAGTGGTTCACATTCAGGTACAAACATTCAGCCGCTGACTGATGTGATGAGAAATCAAGTGATGTGCAGCCATATGTGAGTCATCCAGAGAGGCTTAACCATGTGTGTGTATGGGGGGGGGGGCACTAGAGAAAGAGAATGCTGAAGGATTTCAGCAGCCCTTTAAAATGGTTGCCACCGTTGTATATTTAGGCTTCTTCTGGATTTCAATAAGGTGCATTCCTTTTCATAAGTTAATAATTAAACAGATATCCAATGGGAAAGCCGGACCAGATGGCCACAGTTAAAACCACTACAATGATGGTCAACTTTGCAAGTTCAGTTCACTGTCATATAGAAAATTATCCTACCCATACAGCATTACTCATTGGTACACCTGGGGCAAAATCAGCTTACCGCAATCTCTGCTGATGAATGTGTCATTTCAACTTGGCTGGTGTCACTGAAACCTAGCTGGATAAGATATGGGATCCAGTCACCTTATATTTGGGTTAGCCTCTTTTGTATTCGTCTAGACTTGGGGGGGGGTCAGGGCTACAGCATTCTAAAGGGACTTTATTTCCCTTCCCAGACTTCCCATCTATCTAAACATGTACATCGACGGTACAGACTGTATGTCTGTATTTTGTATGCAGTATAAAAATTGTACATAATAAAGAATTACTTCCTCTAAAATGGCAGCTATATCATGGACAACCCTTTTCTTAAGATGAATGGAATTATAGTAACCCTTATCTATTTGAAAACATTCAAGGAATATGCAGCAATCTATATTATTTATAAAGAATTTCACTGAAATAATATTTTTGAGGTAGGCACATAAGAATAATTTGGATACGCAGAACTTTTACAATAATTAACATCTAGAAATAGCTAAAATGTATACTGATCCACTCCGAAACTGAAAATCTATTATAACACTCTCTTGATGTGGTGAAAACCTCTTATAAGAAGGTATGAATATACCGCCACTGATCGTTAAATTATGCAAATGGTAATACAGTAACCTAAATACTCCCATGGGCTGGACCACAAACAAACCAACTTAATATACTTGCATATGGAAATTTATCAGCAGAAGCTTTTCTTGCTCTGACAGTTATTGCAACATTCAACATACATGCACACACAAACACTGTGACTGCCTTCTGTCTCCACTGGGCCCCTGGTGAGGAAATATTTGATTTATTGCAGAGTGCTCATTTCTGTGTATTGCAAATAAAGTATAATTTGATTAAATGTAAATGAAGCAAAAATAGTTACAGTAGCTTGTCTGAAACAATTTATTGTAAGAAATGCCTGTCATTTGTCTCACTTTTTTAATTCATAAGGGGGGAAAGTGGTTGGGAATAAAATCTGAGGGAAAGTAAAATTGTAGGCTATTCAGGGAGGGGAAGACCCAGTGGTTGAACAGGTAAGATCCTTCAAGCTTTCAGTCCTACCTTCCAAAAATATTCATTGTGATATACAATACCTTAGCAGAACTAGAATAAGGTGAAATATATACACCAGTTAGAAAAGTCACTCCTTGGATGCCGATACAATGCACTGAATATTTAATACAGTCACACCAACTTGTTCTAAAAACTTAGGAAGCTATAGTACATTGATTCCCCTATTTCCATAGAGGCAGCCAAATCCTAGCAAACTTGGGTTCAGAAATACGGCCCAGAAGCTATATAATACTTGCCTGGACTGCTTACAATTGTTTATCACCATATCAACAGCTATTAAATATAGGGTTCCCAGCCCACAGGTCCCAGCAGGGGTTCCCCCGCTTTTGAGGGCTTTAATCCACCATCAGCCAGCTGGCTGGCCAGGGAAACCCCACCCCCTAACAGAGCCGTCACTGCACGACATCCCCGATGCAATGATGTCACCTAGAAGTTATGTTATCACATTGCCGATGTTGGGGGGTGACACTCTAGTTTTTAGGCAAACTCTATGGTTTTGAATGCAAAAACCCCATAGTTTTTTGCCCAAAAACTAGAACGTCACCCCTCGACAGCAGCAAGATGATGATGCCACTTCCAGGTGATGTCATTGCACCGCACATGCTTCATGCATGCAGTAGAACATCCCAGAAAGGACCCGGGACCCCCCTGCCAGCTGCCAGGTAGGACGTGGCAACCCTAATCACATATGAACAGGTGCTAAAGGTTTCAGCTCCTGAATGAGAGTTGGGTTTTCCTGCTACTCAACCACATATTCTCAGAGCAACAGTACAACACAGCAGAGTTTGGGATAAAGCTCTTTTAACTGTGATGGTTGATGTTAATGGTTTGTTTGTACCACTGCTCATTGTAAGTTTTTTTCAATTAGTTCCACATTGCCCTGGGAGTCAGTTACAGGGGTCATTTCCTGCAGGAGTGCACAGGAGCGGAGCTCCGGCAGTAAAGAGCCCAGGGGGCGGGCACATGCAACCCTGCTCCCAGCAGTCCTCAGTCAGAGCAAGAAGCAGCTACGTAAGTTGCAGAGCCCGCTCTCTGCGCCAA